>NC_067140.1:15008745-15178745 GCF_903995435.1 Acomys russatus | reverse complement strand
ATGGAAAGTATTAAAACAGCAACATGGAAGAATCTTAAAAATACACGTTGAACTACAGAAACCAAGCAGACAGACAAACAAAAAGAATGCATAGGCTGCAGTTTGATACATGTCAAGTGTAAAGACAAAAGTCTATCTCCTATATTAAAAGTCAGCGTAGAGGTTGCCTTGGAGGAGAGCACTAACTGGGTGGCAGCATAAAGGCTTCCTAGGCATTAATAACACTGTTTCTACATCTGTTGGTGGACACAGAGACAGGCTGCATGCTGTGAAGGTCCCTTGCGGCCCCTCCAATATGCACCCTTTGCTGTATGTGTGTCAGATCCAGTAACAATTCCAAGAGCTTTATTTTTATTTTTTATTTTTTTCTTTTTCTTTTTTTTTTTTTTTTTTTTTCTTTCTTCGTTTTTCGAGACAGGGTTTCTCTGTGTAGCCTTGACTGTCCCGGACTCACTTTGTAGATCAGGCTGGCCTTGAACTCACAGTGATCTGCCTGCCTCTGCCTCCCGAGTGCTGGGATTAAAGGCGTGCGCCACCACTGCCCGGCTCATGCTGGTTCTTCTATGACTCACTTATAGCTGGCTAAGCGAGGGATCCCATGAGAACCACCCTTTGAGGGCAGAGTTCCCCTAACCCCCCAATAATAGCACCCTGGGGAGCAACATGGGGATTCTTTGGGGGCAAACTACATCCAGGCCACAGGGGTGCACTCGTCCCTGTTAGTACAGGCACACACACAGAGGCACTTGGAGTACAGGTGTCAGTTCTGTGAGCTCTGGTGTGTCTCCATCTCCCACCTCAAATGTTTCTCACTTCCTTACGGCTGGCTGCATTATTTATGCCCAGGCAGAGGGCTGGTCCTCTGCTGTGTATCCTCTCCACACTGGTTCTAACTGCCCAGGAGGGTCCAGGTGTGAAGCCTCTAACAAGGCTGCTGTGTGCATCCTCACACACATCTCGTGTGACCCCTGCACACTTGCTTTGTGTTCTGCGCCTGTACTCCCTCCTCCCGCATCTGGCATGGAACTGCTGGTTATTTTTTTTCCCTGTCCTGATAAAAGGGTCATGACTCCTGTTTCTCTGGTTGCTGGTGACTCTGAGTGTCCCTTTCAAGGCCTGTTGCCCTCTGGGTTTCTCCTTTTTAAGGAGAAGGCAGTGGTTGCTATGGAAACTCCTTTTTTTTTCCCAGGGCTGAGCCCAGCTCTTGGCCTCAGCCCTTCAGGACCCTTCAGTGTCTGACATTAATAAGTAAGGATGGGACAATGTTGGGAGCCACCGTGGAGGAGTGAAGATGTCCTCTCTGAGCTGGCTGCATGGCGTGTTGGGAAGTGGCTGAGCAGGGCCCAGGGCAGTCTGAGCTAGCTGCTGAGCCACTCAGAACAGGTCACCTCTTGCTGTGGGGCCAATGTTCTTTGGGGCCAATCTAAAGTGATCTAGCTGACAGGAGGTGGTAGTGCACACCTTTAATCCCAGCACTCAGAGGCAGAGGCGGATGGATCTCTGTGAGTTCAAGGCCAGCCTGATCTAAAGAGTCTGGCCTATAGGACAACCAGAGCTACACAGAGAAACCCTGTCTCAAAAAACAAAACAAAAACTTAAAGTGATCTAGCCACTAACCACAGGCAGGACATCCATGTCAGGCTTTGTGAAGACAGCCTTGAGGAATAATTCTGGGCAGAACCTCTCATCCATGCTGCTCAATTCTTTTTCCCAAAGCAGAGGGGTCCACTGGTAAGGTCTACAGGATACTCAGGAGCCTCTGTCCCCTTTGTAATAAAGTCTGACTGAGGGCGAATTAAAACATAAGGGCTGAGGGCCAGCAAGATGGCTCAGTGCCCAAGAGCACTTGCTGCCAAGTCTGAGAGCCTGAGTTCAAGCCTCAGACCCACATGGTGGAAAGAGAAGGCTGACTCCTACAAACTGTCATCTGACCTACCCATGTGTGGTGGCCCCTGCACACTAACAAATGTAACAAGAGATTTCAAGAGAATATTAAAAATGTAAATATTAAATAATAAAAATGCAAAGCCTGAGTGGCAGCAATCTGGAACGCATCTGGGGGTGACAGGAATAGAGCTGGGTGGAAGGGAGTTTAAAATTTGTGTAAGGAAAGTCAGGTTTGTTGGAGGAGGAGCCCCAGAATCCCCCCAACACCCTGGGTCCTAGACACCAGCTATAGCCCAGAAAGCCACAGACTTTCCCAAGCCTGGTCTTTCACTCTTTCGTATGTATGTTCACAAGTTTGCATTTTTACCTTTGCTAAAGATGCCTGTGTATTTTTCTAAATATTTGAATAGCTTTTGGAGATTTATATCTGTGTCCCAAGACAGTTATATTAGGTAGCTAAATTGCATTTAAAAAGTGGTTCTTTGTAAAAGGTCTTGTCAGAGAGCTTCTACACACAGCAGGCAGAAGGAGGTGTCCTTGGTTTGCAGAGTGTAAGATGCTGGTTCCCCAGATCATAATGGCCTCAATCATCTCTTTCCCATGCTCAAAATTCTGTTCTCAGTAACGATTATATTCCAAATGTACATCCAGTGTCCTAAGCCTCAGGGCTAGAGAACACGTTTGGGAGTGTGCTTAACCCTAACATGCTTTAAACTGCCTTATTGAACGTCACCTGAAGGCTGGGATACAGGAAGGAGGGAAGAAACAACATAAAGAACCATATTTTAAATCCTAACTTAACTAGGTAAACCCTTGATAGTTCCAGCTGTGTAGACTAGGCGCCACGGTTAAGCTTAAGGATCCGGGTGACTAGGCAGCACAATCACTGGGACTTGCATCTGATTCTTCAGATAAAAACCATCCTTTTAAATCTATGCTTTGTCTATTCCTAGAAGGCAAAGCTTTGAAGGGCAAGAGCTGGCTGCCTGGCCTGCCCCCAGGCCCGCCCCGTTGACCTCAAGCCTTCATCTTGGACTTCCTTCATTCTCCCTGACCCCATACACACACTAGTTGAACCTGTGGCACCTTCAGAAAGAGATCAACATGAATCCTTCAGGGCCTAGGATCCAGAAGAGGATGGGAGACAGGGAGGTACCCATCTGAAATGGATGAGTTTCCCTGATCCCTGTGGGCAAGCAGGTGGTCTTTCTAAGCCCGTTTCCCTTCTGTACAATGGAGCTAAGTGTGTGTCACTTGTTTGTCACCCTGACAAGTGAGGACTTTTCATTCTCTATGTACTTGGCGGGCTGAGGAGGAGGATCGTGACGGATTGGTGGCTAGCCTGAGCTACAATAGTGATAACATTAAACAGTAGAGTACAAGCAGAGCTTGACCTACGCAAGCTTGTAGAGTTCTGTGCTCTGAGACCAACAGGGATGTGTGGGCAGGGAGACTGAAGGTTCTAGCCCTCATGCAGGGAGGCGGCTGAGCTCCCACGGGCTCATAGATTTGAATGCTTGGTTATCAGGCACTACTTGAGAGGGATTAGGAGGCGTGGCCTTGTTGGAGGAAGTGTGTCACTGGGGTGGGGGTGGGGAAGCAGTCCCTTGAGGTTTTAGAAGTCCAAGCCAGTCCCCCCACCACCTACTACCTGCAGATCCAGATTTAGGACTCCCAGCTCCGTCTCCAGCATCATGCCTGCCTGCACGCCACCATGCTTCCCACCATGACGAGACTGGACTAAACCTCTAAAACTGGGAACAAGCCCCAATTAAATGCGTTCCTTTATAAGTGTCGCCATGGTTATGGTGTCTCTTCCAAGCAATAAAATACTGACTAAGACACTGAAGGAGATGGAAATGGGGCTCAGTCAGATCCGTTGCCAAATGTCACAATGGCCTCATTCACTGGTCATGGGAGATGAACTTAACTGGCTGGGAAACAATCTTGAGTCCTCAGAGGTGGCCCTGTCACCATGCCTGTCACACAGGCTGGTATAATGTGGGCAAGAGGGGAGAGCAGAGGAGCCAAGAGGCTGTTGAACAGAAAGCCACCCTATGTCCTACTACATGAGCTGGTGAGAGAGGGCAAAAAAGGCAGTGCCAGCTTAGAGGGTGCAGGTGGCAGAGCGGCAAGGCTGCTCCTGACCCCTGGGGCAGGGCCTGGGGTGTTCAACGCTCAGCTCAGCAGAGGGACATAGCCCCTTAGACGACACTTCAGCAGTCCATAGGACAGCTTCAACCAAGAGATTTGCATAAAATCACAGGCTTTGTAAAATAGCCCGACAGATCATCAGCGTACAGAACAAATGATAAAAAAGCTCATTTTAAAGCCGATCTCTGCTTTGCGTGTAAGGTTCCCACAGATCACAGAGGAAAGTGCATTTGCGCGGTCAGGAGATACAGTGTTTGGTGCCGAGAAATGCTGGTGGGAGACAGGAAAGGCTTTTGTTTGCTGGCCGCACTCTGACACACAGCGGCAGGAAGCTGCTACAGTTCAGTACCGTGTGATAGTCTCAAAACTGAGTTAGCGTGTCAGGTGGTGTTTGTTGGTGTCGTGTGTCGGGATGGTGTGCGCAGTGTGTGGCCTGATTCACGGCTGCATGAAGTCATGCCCTGAAACATGGGCAAATGCATCCAGGAACACTTGTTGATTTTGAGTTAATTTCTCATCATTGTGTGCCCACAGGATCAGGCCAGCTTAGGCTGCACAGGGAAACCCTGTCTGATAGTCTCCTCTTTCCTGCCACCCACAGAAGAATCACCCATCATGTGATTCTTCTACAACAGGGGACTGTCCGTGTTCGTTTTGGGGTGGTTAGGGACACTAGCCTTGAACCATAGGACAACATGACAGTTCAGGCCTGCAGAATATGCATTAATTACCCCCTGGCTGCCTGTGCTCAGCAAATAAGGGACAGTCTGATAGAAGCCAGGGTGTCACCTCAGGGCAAACATAGGTCCACATCTGGTTTGTGAAGGGGAGGCTGTTACAAAAGCCATGTTATGGTCTCTAGGCTAACATTTCCTGGAGGTAAAGAGAAACTTCAAATTGTTTCTTTTCAAAGAGGGTCAAGCCTTGGTAGAATGACCTCACAGGTGACCTGGGGAAGCCTCTGAGATCACACAGGCTGTGTCTGTCGCCATCGGAGCCAGTATCTCATAAACCACTGTGTGCAGCTGGGTCCTCTGCACATCCCAGTTCAGCATCCACAAAGCTTCCTGCTCTGGGTCTCTAGACAGAGGCAAAGATACCCCACTGACTCATACATTCTCAGAGGCTCCCCTAGTGTCCTCCAGGTAGAGAGAGAGAGATCACTTAGGTGAGGTCCACAGCCTCTCATGCTATCTCTGCATTCAGATCAAAGCCTCAAGCCCTGGGGTGCTCCAAGCTATAGTTCACCAATCGCCCTAAAACTTCGCATTGCCGTTAGAGGGGTGATGCTCAGAGCAGCTGTAGACCTTGGCTTTTATCTCAACAGGATTTATTTCTGCTTCTCCTGTCACTGCCTCCTGTCCTCATAGGTGAAATGACCCCACAGTCTCTGAATGAAGTGCTGCTCCTCCCCTGCTGCTGTCACGGGGTGGGGTGGGCTGGGGTGTTTTTAAGCTTTTGTGACCTTGGAGTGATGTCCATGCTTGCTTCATAGCTTTGAGGTCCTTGTCAGATAATGGCCACCCATGTCCCCATCACATATCACGTGCTTAGTTCTACGCAGTGAACGCTGGGGCCAAGGATGGAGGGGTTGCTGCAGGCTCTTATTAGCAGTCACGAGACATGTCAGGGTCACACGGCTCCCCTTCCCTGGTGTGATCTCCTGCCTTAAAGGAGATGACAAGGCTTCCGTGAGGAGGAGCAGGCACACCCCCAGGAAGGGTCAGTCACTCGGACGCTTTAGCTATCTATGTTCATCAAACAGGTCAGTGTGGCCTGGGAAGGTGCCTCAGTTGCTAGAATGTTTTTCTAGCATTCACAATGGCCTGGGTTCAGTTCCCACTACCACACAAACTGGTACCCCCTCGGGTGTGAAAGCAGGAAGATCAGAAGTTCAAGATCATCCTCAACTGCATAGTGGGCTTGAGGCCAGACTAGACGTGAAACCCTGTCTCAAAAACAAAACAAGCAGCTGGGCGTGGTGGCGCACGCCTTTAATCCCAGCACTTGGGAGGCAGAGGCAGGAGGATCTCTGTGAGTTCGAGCCAGCCTGGTCTACAAAGTGAGTCCAGGACAGCCAAGGCTAACACAGAGAAACCCTGTCTCAAAACAAAATAAAACAAAACAGAAACAAAAACAAACAAACAAAAAACCCCCCAAAAACCAAGCACAAGCACAAACAAAACCCAAACAACTTGTGCCCTGAGTTCTCTTTGGTCCTCCTGGCTCCTAGCTTTGTCTGGACTGAGATGTGTGTGCCATACTGGGTCTACAGGCCAGTGTCTTCCTGGGATGGCCTGGGAGGAGGGCCTCTGAGGAGGTGGCTGGGTTAGGAAGGTTGGGTTTTGAGTGAGGCTTGTGTCCTTGTCAAAGAGACATCATTCCCCATGTCCCATGGGATGCACAGAAAAGAAGACCTCCTATGACCTAGGGGTTGACCCTCTCCTGCCAACCACACTAGGAACAAGAAAGAAGTCCCCAGCTGTGACACTCTGTGACCACTGAGTTAGAAGACTGAGGCTGTGTAGCCCTGGCTGCTCTGGAAATTTCCTAACATTTTTACACGACATATATGGCCCATAATAAGAAATACACTTGCTGCTGGACAGACGGCTCAGCGGTTAAGAGCACTGGCTGCTCCTCCAGAGGACTTGGGCTCATTTCTAGATTCCTCAGTGAGGGTCACAAGCATCCTTAACTCCAGTCCAGGGGAACCAAATGCTGCCCTCTTCTGACCTCCAAGGACTCTAAGCATGCTTGTATTGCACGGACCATAGATGCAGGCAAAATGTCCACACACATAAAATAGTAAAATAGTTTAAAAACATAACAAACTTGGTGAGGGGAGGAGCTGGGAAGAGTGGAGGGAGGGGAAGCTGCAGTTGGGATGGAATATATGAGAGAAGAAGAAAAGTTAAAATGATGACGATGATGGTGACGACGACGACGATGATGATGATTATGATGATAAAACTTGGGCCCTGGAGCTGGAGAGATGGCTCAGCGGTTAAGAGCACTGGCTGCTCTTCCAGAGGTCCTGAGTTCGATTCCCAGCAGCCACATGGTGGCTCACAATCATCTATAATGTGATCTGATGCCCTCTTTGCGTGTGCATAAAGACAATGTACTCATAGACATAAAATAAATAAATAAATCTTTAAAAAAAAACTTGGGCCCTGAGACACCAAAACAAATCAAAAGAAGATTGCCATAGGCCTCTGCCTGTTAGATGTGAGTAAGCACCAGAGGGCAGGGCAGTGCCGATCTGTTTTGTCACAGTGGCTGCTATGGCTCAGTACTTGTTGGGTGACAACTATGGTCATCAGAGAACATACCCTCCATCCCACAACGCGTGTACGACCAATCCTTGTTGCTGGAGCCTATGACTACGTGGACTATGTGGCGAGGGGAGCTAAGGCTGACGACGGCATGGAGGCTGCTGTCAGCGGACCTTCAGTTAGGGCAGAAGCTCCTGTAGGTAAGCTTCATGGAGTCGTAAGGGCTTTAAACGTGGCAGAAGAGCCGGGCGGTAGTGGCACACGCCTTTAATCCCAGCACTTGGGAGGCAGAGGCGGGTGGATCTCTGTGAGTTTGAGGCCAGCCTGGAACTACAGAGCGAGTTCCAGGACAGCCAGAGCTCAGAGAAACCCTATCTCGGAAAAAAAAAAAAAAAAAAAAAAAGTGGCAGAAGAAGGCAGAAGACATGGCCAATGGGATGACACAGTAGGCTGAAACAAGCCAGATTTCCCGTGCTTACTCACAGAGAGGGACCCAAGCCTAGGCTCAGAGTCCAGCAGCAACTCCAGGGCCTTGCCCTGGCTTGCTCTGCCCATGTCCAGCCTACTCTGCAACAGCCAGACAGCTCCGCCCACAGCCAGCCTGCATATTAAGATCTTAGATGCCTCTTGGGAGAACTCAATTCGTTGAACCTCAGGGACCTCCTTGAAGATGATTACCAACTTCTCCTGTGCTACAGTCCTCTGCCACATGGATCCCGGGTTAAGGAGACCCGTGTCCCTCTTCAGAGCCGGAAGATGGCGACAGCATCCACTGAAGGTGCCAGGACTGTGTGGTGCCAGTGCTCATCTGAGGTGAGGCAGTCAGGGAAATGGTTCTGCTTTGAGCTGAGCCCTGGTCTGCGTTTGATCCCTGTCTCTTTGGATTCTCAGTGTGGCCCTCGTGAGGTAGACCACTGGTTACCTGCATCTCACAGTGTGGAAACTGAGGCCCGCAGAGTGAAAGCTGCTGCTCAAGGGACTCACTGAGGGCAGAACTGAGGGGAAGTTAGGTGGACTCAGAGGCTCCATATTGAGCCCCTAAACCTGCTTACCTGGATATCATGAGATCCTGGGTGCAAAACTATAGAACTCACTGGAAGGCAATCACTATAGAACTACTGATTCAGGTTTGAGCCAAGTTTTGTTACAGAGGGCGTCGGAGGCAAAACCATGTTCTCATCTGTGTTGACCAAAACAACTCTTATAGTGTGATCCTACTGGAAAAAGTTATTTTAAACTCTGCAATCAAAAAGCTTCTCTTGGGCTGAGCGTAGAGGTGCACATCTTTAATCCCAGCACTCTAGAGGCAGAGGCAAGAGGATTTCTGAGTTCGAGGCCAGTCTGGCTTATGGAATGAGTTCCAGGACAGCCAGGGCTATACAGAGAAATCCTGTCTGGGGGGAGAAAAAGCATCAATTGGCCTGAGGAGATGGCTCGGTCAGTAAGTACATGCTGTGTAACTGGAATCTGAGTTCATTTCTCCAGACCGACATTGAGAAGGGGGCAGGGGGTGGGGAGAGAGACAGAGACAGAGAGAGAGAGACAGAGAGAGACAGAAACAGAGACAGAGACACAGAGGAAGGAAGGAAGGAAGGAAGGAAGGAAGGAAGGAAGGAAGGAAAGAAAGAAGGAAGCCCGGAGTTCATCCTGCCTCTAACCCAGTCCTCCATAGCCTGTCCGCATCCTGACTGGGATCTGCCCAGCCTTGTGACATCCTTCCCCAGAGTTTCAGCTGTCTCATCTGTCAGATGGGAACAGATTATAAACCCCTAAAAGGGGATCAGGACCACAAAGATGAACCGAGGCCGAGGCCAAGGCCTCTACCTGGTCCCAGGATGCCCTCAGTCAGGGTAGTGTGCCCATTGAGTACTTGCCACTAAACTGGCCACCGATGGCCGGTGGTCTGATCAAAGTGGTGACAGCTAGATGTTAAATAAATGCCTAGCATCAGGGCATACCATGGATTGCAGAGGCCCCGGGGCTGACATCAGAGAAGAGGACAGAGGTGCACACTGTGGGGACGTTTATTATGAATTTTTCCCCTGGGGGAGAAGTGGTGAAGGCTAGAAGGGGCTGGTTTTAAAACAATAAAGTTAATTCGCTATGGTCTGCTTGAATGTTTTGAGATCTTTGAAAGAGATACTGTGTGGCCTCAGGAGGGGTTGGCTGGGACCCAGTCTATTTATCCTGTGAAGAGCGTGCCCTGACCTTCGCTGGCAGCCATGGCCTCTCAGCCTGAACTTGCCAGGTCTGGACAGCGGGGCCACTGCCGCTGGGGACCGAGACGAAGGACAGCCAGCTGCTGCCTGGCCTTGGCAGCCTCCGCAGCCCCTCCCGCCTGGGTGGTTTCAATTTCTACAAAGACCGGGCGTCTCAGGGGGCACAGCCCAGGACTCTTAGCCGGTTGCTGCTCAGCAAGAAAGTACCAGAGGAGGATGTTGGAGTGTCCCCCTAGGAGACTGATTTAGATCCTAACCCTGGTACTCATGAATGTGATCTCACTTGAAAGTGGCCTTTACAAATGCTATGAAGTTAAACAAGGCTAGGGGGATAGGGCCGCCTGGAAAACAAAGGCAGTGGACTTATATTCTTTTCTCCACAGACACAGTCCTTGCCTACAGTAAGCACAGTGGCCTATGGGTGGCCACTGTTCTTCAGTGTTCCAGCCAACTCTCTTGGGGACAGTGTCATGGCCACAAGGATGACACCGGCCCTGGTCCCTGGGGAGTTGAGTCGCCCCCGGGGAGGATGGCCTCTCCCAGCCCCTACCTCCTGGTCTGGGAAGGGAAGACACTGAACCAGATTCCTGAGTCCCAACTTCACATGTCCCTCGGGCCCTCACAAATGTCACCTTATTCTCAAATCTATGCTGTTTAATCTTACTTCACATTTCCTTGTGCCAGTTTCAAACTCACTCAGACTTCCATAAAGGCTATAGTTATAAAGCTGTAATGTCATCGTGATGTTTACCCACAGACAAAGGAGAAAATTTCACCTCACCACTGCAGAATCAGTTCCATTTGTCCTTAGTAGTAAACACAGAAAAAGAAGAAACACACAGAAAACAAATGTTTTCAGTCCTAGCTAAATACTGTTGCCTGCCAAAGACGCCATTCTTGGTATTAGTCCCTGTTTTGTCAAAAATAAGTATTTGCAGAGATTTAAAAGATATTGGAGACGTACTAGCTCCTAGAAGGGATTTCCAGTCTCAGTTTTTGACTGAGTGAGAAAGATCAGGAGAGATGAGACAGGGTCCAGCTTCCTTAACATGGTAACTGGTGATATCCTGTTGTCACTTTCACCTTCCATGCAATAGATCACTCAGGCCATGGTAATGACCTGCAGTAACAAATGTCCCCAGGAGTCAGGACAGAGGATAGTGGGCTGCAGTAACAAATGTCCCTTAGGAATCAGTTAGGACAGGGGATGGTGGGCTGTGGTAACAAATGTCCCGTAAGGATCAGTTAGGACAGGGGATGGTGGGCTGCAGTAACAAATGTCCCTTAGGAATCAGTTAGGACAGGGGATGGTGGGCTGTGGTAACAAATGTCCCTTAAGGATCAGTTAGGACAGGGGATGGTGACCTGCAGTAACAAATGTCCCTTAGGAATCAGTTAGGACAGAGGATGGTGGGCTGTGGTAACAAATGTCCCTTAGGGATCAGTTAGGACAGAGGATGGTGAGCTGTGGTAACAAACATTGCCCAGTATTTAGAACAGGGGATGGTGAGCTGTGGTAACAAATGTCCCCAGGAATCAGTTGGGACAGGGCATAGTGAACTGTGATAAACCTTCCCTGAGTCTCTGTGGCTCATATACAACACATATGGGCTTATTCCTTCTGTTCTATGGCCACTAGAGCTCTGTTCATTTGCATACCTAGCAGACATCTACTAAGGGAATGTCCCCTGGTTTGAGCACTGTCAGAGCAAGGGGCAGGGGGGGGGGCATTCTTAAGGGTCTCATTCTGGCCCTTGAATGTTCTGGCCAGGAGGGACCTGGTCATCTCCACTCTGACCTCACTGCCACACTGGCCACCTGCCTGTCCCTATACACTGACGCATGAGAGGCCAAGAATGTACTCCTGCCATTTGGTATGACTCAGTGGTGTGTTCAGTGTTGGTGGGAGCCACAGCTGCTCTCCAGACCTGGCTGATGTAGTGTAGGTATTGAGAGCGGGCACCCTTGGGTTTGGCACTTGTTTGGATAAATAACATTTTACTGGCACACAGCCAGGTTTTGTTACCGTGTGGTCCAGACAGAGCTGAGCTGCCTCAGAGACTTTCAAAGCCTGAGATGTTTTCCTGGGAGACCTTTATAGGAAGGGTTTGCTGATATCTGTTCTGGGAGACTGCAGCAATCCTAGAAGTGCAGTGCTGGGGCCCTGCTATCTCCAGGAGGCCCCTGCACCTGGTCCTCACTCCAGGGGATCATCAGTACTCCAAGCACCTGAGTTCTCAGTCACCGCCATAGAGAACTCATATAAAGAAGATGAAGCTACAGAGTTCCTCAAGCTCCCATCTGGGGCGCACCGAGTGACACTGGGTACCACGCCAAGCTTCTGGAATTTCATAGCTTCAAACGTCTTTCTTGTTTGTAGCAGTTCAATGTGGTACTGACTACTGTCCTTGAAGAAGGAGTAGAGGCATGGGGAGATTACAAAAGGTGCAGGTGCATGCATGCACACGTACACACACACACACACACACACACACACACACACACACACACACACACACACACACACCGTCCAGTGTCCTCATTTTGCACACTGATGTTCCAACACCTCCCAGCAGGAACATGTGTTCTGTATGATGCCGGGGCAGCTTCCAGAATCTGGATCCGGATCCGCTGCCTCTTTCAGACCCTGCCTAGACCCCTGCCCATCTTTCCCAACATGCCACACTTGGACTCTGCAGGCTTAGCAACGCAGGTGGGTCATGTGACATTGAAAGTGAACCTCTGGAGCCTCAGTGAAGCAAATTCCTAGCATCTGGGACTGGGGGACAAGCCCCTCCCTTGGCGCTGAGGTGGGGCTCTGGGCTTTTTTTTAATCCTAGTGTCTGTCTTGGTTACAGGGGTGTGTCACGAGGCTAGGAGAGCAGCCTGGACAAGTTACCAAGCAAGTAGAGGTGTGGGCTCAGATGTGTTGCCGTGGCCTCTGCTACAGTGAACAGCCAGACTCTCTGTAGCTCATAGTAGCAGTAGAAGTGTGGTTGGGAGGGGCCTCTGGGTGTCACAAAGACACACACACACACACACACACACACACACACACACACACACGCACGCACACTAACTCACATATGCATGAATACACACAGACATATACCTGAGGGTTAGAGGACCAGGTAGTAGGGACCCAGCCCATAGCACTCATAGCACCCCAGCCCCCACAACACCCATGGCACTCACAGCACCCATGGCTTCCCTGGGTCTCACCCCTTTACTCTCAGAATTATTGTGGGCAGGAAAGGGACTTTTTTTGTCACCTCTCAACAGACTCTAGATACAGACCTTAGTGCAGATTTTTTCAAGATAGGGTTCCTCTGTGTAGCCTTGGCTGTCCTGGACTCACTTTGTAGACCAGGCTGGCCTCGAACTCACAGTGATCCTCCTGCCTCTGCCTCCCGAGTGCTGGGATTAAAGGTGTGTGCCACCAGGCCCGGCCAGGCTCAGCTCTTATCTTTGAAAATGCTAACAGACAGATTAGAGCGGTGGTTCAGCAGTTAAGAGCACGAGCTGCTTTTTCACAGGACCAGAGTTGGCTTTCCAGCATCCATATCAAGTGGTTTCACAACTACCTATAACTCCAGCTTGATTGAATCTAGTGCTCTCTTCTGGCCTTTTTTGGCACTGCGCGCATGCGCGCGCGCACAGTGCGCGCGCACACACACACACACACACACACACACACACACACACACACACACGCGCGCGCGCGCCTAACACCAACAAATTGATCTTCCATTGTCCCCTCACCCCACAAGTGGTCACCTGGTCTCTGAAATGGAAACCAGGTCACCTTCTCTGACTTAACTCTTAATAGCTTCCTGATGATGCAGGGGCCAAATCCCAAGCTCTGAGCCCTGTATCCCCAGTGTATATGTTGAGGTTTGCCTCTAGGGTGACTGTATTTGGTGAGGGGGACTCTAGGGAAAGACGGGTCAACTGAAGTCACAAGCATCATCAGGCCATAACCTGTGTCCTTATTAGAATAAGGGACATGGTTTTCCCTGTTCAGAGGAAAGGCCATGTAACTGCCTGGCACAGAGGTGGCCGCCCCAAGCCTGGAGGTGCCTTAGCAGCCATCAAATGTGTAACACCTGAGATGTCCAGACTTCTGACTACATTTTCAAAATGTATTTTGTAAATTACTTCAGTTTTAGAAATTAAAAAAAATATTTATTCATTATTATGTATACAGTGTGCTCTACCTGCATGTACACCTGCAGGCCAGAAGAAGGCATCAGATCACATTATAGATGGCTGTGAGCCACCATGTGGTTGCTGGGAATTGAACTCAGGACCTCTGGAGGAGCAGTCAGTGCTCTTAACCTCTGAGCCATCTCTCCAGCCCTAGAAAAATTTTAATTAGGAGCATTTTGTTTGACTTAAAAATATGCATAACCAGGGGCTGAAGAGATGGCACGGTTGGTAAAATACTTTCCACACAAGGAGGAGGACCCGAGTTCAATGCACAGAATCTACATAAAAAGCTAGATGTGTGCCATGCTCTAGCTTTCCCAGCTCAGGGAAGTGAGACAGGGTGATCCCCAGGGCTTGCTGGCCAGCTAGTCTCCCTAACTCAGTGAGCCTCAGGCCAATGAGAGACCTTGTCTCAACAAAGCAAAGCAATGCAAAGCAAAGCGAAGCAACAAGTTGGACAGCCACCTGAGGTGAAGGATGCCCGAGGTTGACCCCTGGCCTCCACACACGTATGCTCATACATACACGCACACACAGATTACACAAACTCACTAAATGGCATATGGATTCAGCTTCAAGATCATAGAGGACTTTCTAAAATGTTTGTTATGAGAGGGAGGGGGGCATTGGATGTGACAGGGATAAGGGCCACCCATGTCTAGTTCAGGGTTCTAGCTGGCTGTCCACTTTTGGGTCCCACTGGTTGTCTAGGCGGAGCTGGGCTTCCTCCCCCCTCCCTCCCTCTCTCCGTCCCTCTCTCCCTCTCTCCCTCCCTCCCTCTCTCCTTGCTTCTTTTCTCTCTTTTTCTTGGTAGGGTCTCACATATCCCAGACTCATCATGAGCTCACTCTGTAGCTGAGGATGGCCTTGGATTTCTGGTAGTCCTCCTCCTAGCTTCTGATTGCTGGGTCTACGAGTCTACACTGCCACCCTTGGTTTACGCCATGCTGGGGACAGAGCCCAGGATAGCTCCCTGCACAAGGACTCTGCTACGTCCTGACCCCCATTTAAATATTCTTAATTAGGAAGGTCCTTAAAATCCATTCCTGATATTTTGTTTGTTATTTGAAAATGTGGGACAATGACTTCAGCTTTCATGGAGTAGGAGCACACCCCTGGCCTAGGGCCTGGGTACCCAAACCTTCTTAAGGCCCCATCTAGGTAGCTCCACATGTGGACCTGTGACACATTGAGGAGACAGGCCTGGAATCTGTATGGGCCTCTCCTCTGAGCTTTTAACATATGTGGTTTTGTGTACGTGGCATCATCACTTAGATATCGCCCCCCCCCGCAACTCTTTCATGCACCGGAGCCTCTGGGGCCACCTGTGACTGGTGTTTTCCTGTTCTTAGTACCTGGCTAAGAAAATTGGAGGTGGTTCCATCACCACCCTTGGGGACAATGGAGATGCCATATGGGCCCCTGTCTCCACATACTTTCTACGTGACAAGCAGACCCGCAGTGGCCCCTTAAGGCCCCAGTCCTGCCACTTTGCCTTAAGAACCCCTCTAAAGAAGACAGAAGACAGATATGGTGTCTGTCCCCCGACGGAGCAACAGAAACTGTGCCCGGCATTCTGGACGTCCCCTTGCTGTGGCTTGGCTGGGAAACCCACCATATTGGTGAGTCAGGCTGCCCCAGTGACTAACCATAGCGGGAAGTGGCTTCTCACTGCAAACTGGAGAGGTTGGGAAGGCCAAGATGAGGGGTCCAGGTTCTGGCGAGGATGCTCTGCTGTGTACAGAGAGTCACCATCTCCACACACCCTCATGCAGCTATTCCATGAAGAACACTGTGTAGGCAAAAGAACCTGAGATTTCTTCTCAAAAGGACATGAGTGGCATCCCCGAAGCTCCAGCGGATGATCTCCTTGTACTGTAAGTGCACCCCCCTCCCCAAGGCCTGTCTCCAGCTCCCTCCTCCGACGGCGAGCACTTCAACACACATGCATGCGAGTACACAACTCAGTCCATAGCATGTACAATGAATGACCTGCTCATCTCCTCCAGCACCAGCTGGGTGAGGGCTAACTTCTCCACTTCCCTTGGACACTGGGTGTTCTTGTGCTGGGGGAATGGCCAGTGGGAAAAGGGCTTGCTGCATGAGGGCCTGAGTTCAGATCCCAGAATCCACAGGGATAGGATGCATAGACAAGAGCTTATGATCATGGGCTAGGCTCAGTATACACACTGGTCAACAAGACATTACGTCTCCAATAAAGTGAGGGTTAGAGCTGAAATTAGAGGTTGTTTAGAGACTTCCATATGTATGCTATGACACGCAAACACTCATTCTCACACACATAACCACATTGATCATACATACAAAGACATGTACACAAAAGATGAAGGAGGAGGAGGAAGAGAAGGAGGAAGAAGAGGAAGAGGAGGAGGAGGAAGAGGAAGAGGAGGAGAAGGAAGAGGAGGAAGAGGAGGAGGAGGAAGAGGAGGAAGAGGAGGAGAAGGAAGAGGAGGAAGAGGAGGAGGAGGAAGAGGAGGAAGAGGAGGAGAAGGAAGAGGAGGAAGAGGAGGAGGAGGAAGAGGAAGAGGAGGAGAAGGAAGAGGAGGAAGAGGAGGAGGAGGAAGAGGAGGAAGAGGAGGAGGAGGAAGAGGAAGAGGAGGAGGAGGAGGAAGAGGAAGAGGAGGAGAAGGAAGAGGAGGAAGCAGCAACAGTGTTTGGAGCCACAGGATTATAATTCTAGCTGTTTGGGAGGCTGAGGCAGGGGGATCATGAATTTAAGTCCCTTAAAAGAGATCTTATCTCTAAGTAAAAATGTATTTTTAATAAAGGGTTGCAGGTAGAACTTAGTGGCAGAGCCCATTTTTAGATTCACAAGGCCTTGGGCTCAACTTTACCACAAATAAGAACTTACCTCTCTCAGGGATGGTTTGCCTAAATCGGTAGCCATGCGACACTACAATTAATCAAAATTAAACAGAACGAAAGCCATTTCCTCCATCTTTCTGGCCACACTTCAAGAGCTCGGTGGCCCCAGGCTCTTGACCACTGTAGTAGGACTGTACTGTTTCGTGAGTTGTTAACTGAGCCTGCTTCTGTGTCTTCAGCCTCCTCCAGCCCTTCTTCACCTGTCATTACTGGTGGCTTTGGGGGTTGGTGACCAATCAAATTCTGTATATAATCAGAGAGGACCTAGCCCCTTGACCTCCATGTGTCTGTCCTAGAAATGGAAGATGCTAGCACATACAAACGAGTACACACACACACACACACACACACACACACACACACACACACACACACACACACACACGAGGGATGGCCAACCCGTGAAGGTGACCACCAGGGGGAGGTGCTGCTGGGGCCAGGGTGACACCTGTTGGAACCTCAGCTGTATAGATAGTTGCTGATTCACACCTGGAAACTTGATCTTGGGCCAGGAGGGCTCAGCTTGCCAAGCCCCACTAGCTTGTTCCTGACCTGCCTGACGAGGGGAGATCAGGCTGACTTCACCTGCTCAGAACTGGCTGGGCCAGGGCAGCCTACCACTGCCACCACCAAGGTGAAACAGAACCTGGTCCACTTTGCCAGAAAGTGGGGCACTGGACCCAGCCCTGGCTATGACCACCTGCCATTAAGGTTCACCAGGACAAGCCTTTCCATCTGCCTGCACTGCACCTGCCCGCACTACACCTGTCCGCACCACTCCTGCCCACACCACACCTCCCCACACCACACCCCAGCTGCCGCTTGGCTTGCGATTTACTCCTTCAATTTTTGCTCCAATGTCTTGTGGTTCTTCAGAAAAGATAGACCCAGATTGCCAGATGGAACAGGAAGGCTTCCCTGGTGCACACCTGTCTAACTTCCTGAGAGCTCCCCAAGACAGCACTAAAACCAGCTCCCAACACTTAACCAAACAAGGGCAGCCTGCACTCAGACATGGCTGCTGGGCTGGGGACACAGTCCAGTCAGTTAAGCACTTTCTGTGTATGTATGAAGGCTTGGGTTGGATGCCAGCACCAGAGACAGAGGCTGGGAGTGTTCCTGGAGTGGCAGCACTGCAAGCAGAGACAGGAGGATCCGTGGGGCCCATTGGCCAATGTCAGACTGTCCAAACTGGCAAGTTCCATATTCAGTGAGACTCTGTCCCCCAAAATAAGGTGTGTGTGTGGGCGAGTGGGGGCAAGAGAGCAAGACACTCAAGGCTGACCTCTGGTCTCCACACATGCCCGTGTGTGTGCCCTCACGCCATATGTCCATATAAACAAAGCGCAAGCGTGCACGTGCGCGCGCGTGCACACACATACATGCTCATGAAAACATTTTGATTGACAGCAGAAAGTGTGTGTCGTGACAACAAGGACAAAAGGCTCAAGGTTCCTCAAAACATTGAGAGGAAAAGCCCAGTGTGTGTAAAAGCATCCATGCCTGTGAAGCTGGCAGCATTCATTATGGATTAAAAACAAAAACAAAAACAAGTGACACTTCTGGCCCTGACTGATGAGCAAAGAGCATTTCCCCTCCTGGCTACCAGGATTGGAAGCCACCCTTTTCCAGTCATTGAGGATCAGACAAGCAAGGTTGTGATCCTAGCTAGATCCGAAACAAATGGCAAATACCTGGCGCCCTCCTCAGGGTGGGTGCCTGCCTGGAGCTGTACCTGCAGTAAGCATGGTGGCTCGGACTTACACGGTGGAAGGCTGGAGTGAAAGGGCTGGGCTGAGAGCTTGGGAATTGGCCATGGATGATTTCTTCTCAGAGCCCACTTTTAGGGGAGGCCCATGATTCATGAGGAAACTACCCAGGTGAAGAAGAGCAGAGGCCAGAGCTTTCAGGGTAGAACTACTGATTCTCCCACCAGAGAAAGAGAGAGAGAGAGAGCTTATCATTCACAGGCACTGGGTAGAATACTCTGGAAGGTTGGCCTCAGTGGGGCAAAAATGCTGGTCCCAAACTTGCCATGCAGCTCAAGCTGGCCTTCAGCTTTTGATCTTCCTGCTCCTTCTCCCAAGTGCTAGGATTACAGGTGTGAGTCACCACGCCCAGCCTATGTCAAGCCAAGGATGGAACCTAGGGCTTCTTGCATCCTAGGCAAGCAGCCCTTAGTCAGAGCATCTACCTCCTCTGAGCCAGTCTCTTCTGGAGAGAGACCTGGAGCTCACCAGGTAGGCTAGGCTTGCTGGCCAGGGAACCCCAGAGATTTACTTGTCTCTGCCTCCTCAGTGCTGTATTTTAATGTGGGTTCTGGGAGGATCGAACTCAGGCTCCCATGCTCATGAGACCATCTCCTGAGCCCAGGAAGAATTCTTTGAAGTATTAGCTGAAAACTATTAACCCAAAAATGGAGGAAGCACAGTGAACTCTGTGCACAAGAGTCAAGAAGAGGGCTGCGTGACAGCATATGAACACACAACAAGCCTGCAGTGAAGAGAGACTCCAAGTACACAGGAGCTTGTTCACCTAGAGGATGCATGGCCCTTATGTCCATTGCCATGGTAACGGGATCTAACAGACTGTTAATGGTGCTTTTGTGAGTTCTCAAGCACTCTACAAGTGGTCTGAGGTTTGGACACTGGCTGGATGCAGGGCCAAGGTGGGATAAAATGTTTATAGATGTCTGAACATTTAACCTGCTCCCCAAATTAATATGAAAGAGAGGCAGTTTCTAATGGATCTTTTATTCCCCTTATTACTAAAAGAATCTACTAGAGGGAGGGATGGCTTTCTTTCTTTCTTTCATATACTGGGAATTGAACCTAGGACCCTGTGTATGACAGTCAAGTGCCCTAACACTGAGTCACAGCTCCCAGAGGTATGAGATGTCTCTTTGGGGGTGCTGTAAACATTGGGGGGCACCATCAGCAGAGGTTGCACAGCTATGTAAATGCACTGAACTAAACATTCTCAAAGGGTAAAGCTTCTGGCGTGTGGATTATATCTCAGCGAGGAATAAATGAATTATAATGAACAAACAAACCCAATAAGAACAACGACTATATTTGGATTCAACCCTGGCAGAACGGCGGCCATCAAGAAAAGCACAGCAAATGCTGGCCAGGACGTGGAGAAAGAACCTTCGCTCACTGCTGGGCATGTAAACCAATGCTCACATGACAGAAATCAATGTGGAAGGGGTGACATCAGTTTACCCAGTGTTTGCCACACCCTTGCAATGCCTCAGTTTACCAATTTGTAGAGTGAGGGGATAGTCCTATTTCTGTCCTGTGTGCATTCATGAAATCATGATTTTTAATTCTTAGCAAGGAACCCTGGCTTCTCATCACAGAATGATGGTAGAAGGCTAGCCCACTGGCATTCTCTGGCCCTGCTCAGCTATTCTAGTCCTTCCTTTGCACCTTTCTCTTCTCTCCACAGAATTACATCCCATAACTGTCTGAAATAGTGATTGGAGAGTTTATCCCTTCTCTGGAACAACTCAAGGCAGAGAAATATTGACAGGAGGCCCATGGCCTGGCTGTGAGCCCCGTGGGTTTGTGTTTGAAAAGGAGGAGGTGTGCCCTCCAGACAGCCATCAGTGTCCGGCTCAGAGCAGCTAGCAGAAAGTCTGGTCACAGCCACACACGGCAGCCATAAAAACCACAGAGAAAACAGCATGCACCATTCTCAGGGTTGGCTAGAAATGGGGGGAAATGCTATCTCTGCTCTATTCCTTAAACATGTCGACATATTTCCACTACATGGCATTTGTATTGCCCATTCCCTCTGCTTGGGATGCTCTTCCCAGGTGTGCACCTTGCTAGTGTCACCTTGACCTTGTCTTTTTTCAGTCTCACAGTCTGTCCCACCTCTCCCGCTGCTTGTCAACTCTGTACCGATGCTTGCTGCTTCATTATGCTCAACTTTTGGCAAGACTGCCTGGTTATCTGCTGGCCCTCTGCCCAGGTCACTGGATTCCCCCCAGGACAGAACTCCCATTTTGTCCATCCTTTAAGATGGAACCTGCCACACAGTAGGCACTCTGAAAGTCTCATGAGTGGGCGAATGAATGGATGGCCATCTACCCAGAGAGTGGCAGGGAGGGCTGGGTACAGCACTCACTGTGCACTGGGTAGGCGTAGGGGCTCTGTCCAGCAGGCGCGGTGCTGAAGCCCGGTCCGTAGCTCAGGAACCCGCTCTGGCTGGGGGAATGATTCAAACTGTCTTCTGTCTTGATACCTAGGAAGGAGACAGAGGCACCCAAAGCACATGGTTAGAACCTTTTCCTGTCATCCACAGAAGAGCCACTGAGTCACTGCAGAGTTCTCATCAGCTTCTAAACCGGAACTTTAGAAGTGCTAAAGTCAGCTTGTGTGTAAGGTTGGTGTGTGTGTGTGCTAGTGTGTGTGTGTGTGCGTGTGTGTGTGTGTGTGTGTGTGTGTGTTTGAGACAGGGCCTCATGCGTCCAAGGCTTACCTTAATTTACTACATAGCAACAATTATCTTGAACTTCTGATTGTCCCTGCCTTCACTTCCCAGGTGCCACATCCTGTTTATTCAGTGCTGGGATGGAGCCAGGATGCTCTGCATGTGGGTGAGCCCTCTACCAACTGAGCTACTGCTCCAGCCCTGCCCCCTGACTGCCAGGGTTACAGGTGTGTGTTGCCATGCCCAACTCTCACACGCATGGAAGTGCCATGGAAGAGGGGGCTTTTCAGTCTGCTCCCCCTTCTCTGCGTATCTTCTCTTCTTCACATTAGATCCAGATGAGGTGGACCTGGCCCCTGGCTGTTCATGGTCATGTAACCCACAGTGGCCGTCTAGAACATTCCATTCCCTCTGCTCTAGAGTCTGGGTCAGGGACAGGGTGGAGCCTGGGACTTCAGGGAGGTGTTCCAGGCAGGAAAAGCTCTCTGTTTTGGGGACTTGAAGCTTAGAAGTGCTTAGGACCCATGCCTGTCACTGTAGTGGAAGAACTTGCTGACACTGAAGGCCACACCCAGGAAACAGAGATAATTTCTGATATCATTTGGTCACTTAACCCCTGCCTGAAGCCAGCGACAGAGCATTTTTCTGCTCTGAGGTGCTGATGGTCAAGGCTCCCAAAGCGCTCCTTCCCTCCACCCGCCCCCTTGCCCCAGTCTCTCGCACTGTACCTGGCATCAAGAGAGCTGCCTTTCCCTATACATAACCTGTGATCCCTGGCTTCCTTAGCTCCCTCATCCCATCTCCTACCCTTGTGCTAAGCATTGTTAAGTGACCCAGTCTGGCAATGAGGACCAACATGGGGTCTTTTGGAAAGCTCTGAGAAGCATGAACTCTTTCAAAGGCCAAAGCTGACAGTGCTGTCTGTGCTGCCACATGGATGCTACTTCTGTAGGGGTAAAAGCCACCCAGAGGAAAGCACCCACAGATAAATTAAGCTTCCCATGAGCTCACTGGAGATGGTGCGCGTGTGCAAGCATGTATGGCTGTCAGAGGACACCTTGTAGAGCCGGGTTTTTCCCCTTCTACCCTTAAGTGGCTCCCAGGAATCAAATGCAGGCTGGCAGGCTTCTGCATCAAGCCTGAAACATCTTGTCAGAGCCCCCAATGAGGTCGCTGGAGCAGCTGGCTGCATCCCCAGATGTGACAGTACACGAAGCACTAACTTTTAATTTCCCTGCACGGTTGAGGGTTCTTATTCTTGAAATAGAAAGAGGCCTCCTGACACATTCTGGAAGAATCTGAGCCCTGGTGCTTCAACCATGTTCCCTCCCCCACACTTCCATGCCCAAAATTAATCTAGCTACCTTTATCACCCTGCAGGGAAGCATGAAGGGACCACAATGTTGGGGCCGCAGGGGGCGCAAGGGCTTGCGTGGTACTCACTGTAGGGGGGGATCCCATAGGCTTGTGCTGGAGGTGGGTACGCTGTGTAAGGAGGTGTCTGCTGGATACCTGTGCTGTACTGTGTCTGGCCATAGGCTGCCATGGCTGCGGAGGACTGACCAGGAGGGACACGTGGGTGAGGCCTGGTGGAAGGAGAGATGGTTGAGTCGTTCAGGCTAGCCCAGCATCTCTCCCTATGCCTTCTAGAGCAAGAGCAACAACACTCACACAGCTCGCATCTCCTTTTGTTTTCTTTTCCCTGAGAACCAAGAAGATGCGTTTGCCATCTCCTGTGCAGTCAGATTCCACCACGGGTCAGAGCTCCATCTAACAAGGTGTGGGCAGATGCGTTGTAAGCCACTGTCTGTGGCCCGCCCTCCTTCCCCTCTCTTAGGGCAGCAACGGAGAAGTCTTTTGAAGCAGCAAAGCAACAACCTAGAGATGATGGATCTCTGCACTAGGCAGCATGGGAAAGGCTTCTAGAGAGTTCTGCCAGGTCCACATCAGACTTCACACGGGAAGCCTAAAGCCATTGTTGTGGAGACCTCTAGGTTCAGTCATTGCTGTGGCCAGCCTATCTGCCTTTGCACATGCACCTGTGTGCAGGTATGCGCACATGCCTGCATGCACCTAGAGGCTGCAGCTTGACACCTGGTCTCTGCCATTGTCACTCCCCACCTTAGTTTTTAAGACAGTGTCTCTCCTCAACTCTGGATCCAGAGGCCAAATACCAAATGCCTTCAATCTACTGGACTCTCCAGATCCAAAGGCGGCTGAATGTGATCCCATGGGACCACTATCTCAGCTTGGGCCTCTGTGGACGTGGCTGGGAGCACGAAGCTGTGGCCAGCCTCCTCGCATCACTCTGGCTAAAATCTGTCTACTTCAAATGTGCCTTTTAGGCAGACATGAAACCCTCTGGGTTTTCCTGGTGTGAGGCATCAGGGCAGATGTGACTAGAACATAAAAAGATGTGATGTGCTTTCCAGCAGGTTCCACTGCTGCCATGTGGCACCAGGCTGGGGTCTAGAAAGTATTCCACCAGCTACTATTTCAGTTCTGTGGGTGCCTGTGGTGTGATCAGTGGCTCTGTGAAGCGGGACTTTCTGCTGAGCAGAGGCCCTTATTTGACAGTGTTCCTGGACCACATCCTGCCTTTCCACAGAGAAGTTCAAGGTGGGAATTCA
Source organism: Acomys russatus (assembly GCF_903995435.1). NCBI lineage: Eukaryota > Metazoa > Chordata > Mammalia > Rodentia > Muridae > Acomys > Acomys russatus. The sequence continues at coordinate 15,155,042 of NC_067140.1, read as the reverse complement.
AGCCTATCCAGTCCACTGTCCCATCAAAGCCCACTGAAGAGACTAGAACTAATCTGGGGCTCAAGTTAAAAACCTAGAGAAATGTGGACTGGGGAGATGGTTCAGGGGGCAAAATAGCAAGGACCTGAGTCCTGACTTCCAAGATTCCTAGACAAAACACGACACTGTGAAACACGCCTGTAATTCCAGCATGGGCCTTAGATTTAGCCAGCTTAGTTAAATCTATGTGCTGTAGGTTCAGTGAGAAACTCTGAGAGAGACACCGGATGCTGAGCTCTGGCCTCCACATTAATGCACTCCACACTCACGCGTGCACGTACTCACACATGCACAGGCCACCCCACTCCACACAGCCCACAAACCTTACAACCCTCCCTCACGCAGCCACATTTCACCCCTCCACATCACATACATATATACACATACACACCTCACTGTTCCACACACCACACACTCTCAACATCCCCCCATATCACACATCTGCGTGCATGCGTGCAAACACATAAACACATACACAGCTATAGAAAGGACAGTGGCACTCTCCCACCTGAGGAAACAACCCAGGGGGCTTTACTGGGTTCAATGGCTGCCAACGAGAGAGAAGCAGCCAGTGCCCTCGCCAAGGCTTCTGTGTGGCACACACAGAGGAGATTTCTGGGAGGCAGCATCTGGCCAGGTCTAACCTGAGGATTCTCTGTCTCCTCGCTAGACTGGGAGCCCTTCTGGGGCAGGGCTATGTTCTCTTCTCTCTCTTCCTAGGGCTTATATGGGCTTTGGCACTGAGGAGTCCCTGGTGAATGTTGAAGCCAGAAGGAAGGAGGAACAAGGGAAGGATGAAGTAAGCAGGTGGCAGGGAGATGGCGTGGGGAGGGAAAGAACAGGAAGAGAAAAAGGAGGGGGATAGAGAGGTGGGGGAAAGGAGGGAGAGGGAGGGGATACAGAGATGAGGGGGAGAAAGGGAGAGAGAGGGAGGGGATACAGAGATGGGGGAGGAAGGGAGGGAGAGGGAGGAGATACAGAGATGGGGGAGGAAGGGAGGGAGAGAGAGGGGATACAGAGATGGGGGAGGAAGGGAGGGAGAGGGAGGGGATACAGAGATGGGGGAGAAAGGGAAGGAGAGGGAGGGAATACAGAAATGGGGAGAAAGGGAAGGAGAGGGAGAAAATACAGAGATGGGGAGGAAGGGAGGGAGAGGGAGGGGATACAGACATGGGAGGGCAAAGGGCGGGAGAGGGACGGGGTACAGAGACCAGGGAGGAGAAGGGGAAAGCAAGAGAGGAGTCTGAATGGGGAAAGGAAAGAACAGGAAAAAGAGCAAACTCCAGAAAGAAGGAAACAGCAGATGACAGGGAGAGCACGTGCCAAGCAATTTACACATTCTTTCGCTTTGTGGGACAGGTCACCCAGTGGTCCCCTTTCCTAGATGAGGAAACTGAGCTCCACACAGTCAGATAATCTGTGCAAGGCTGTCTGGCAATCCTATTAGGGGAAGCAATTCCAGAGCACCCCTACCCCAGCCTCCAACCTCTGCAGAAGAGCAGAAGTACTAAGTGGGATATGAAGGAGATGTATGTGGCCAGAGTACTCACTTCCCAGGGAGTGGAGGCACACTCCGAGAGGCCAATTTGGTGATGCCTGGAGAGATAAAGAAACACGCGAAAGTTTAGCCACTGACGTCAGGTTCAGCGCGAATTCTGGCTTCAGACAGAGGCTGGAAGAGTGTTGTTGCTGGGGCCTTTTCTATCACAAAGAAGCTTCTCAGAGGTGGGGCACTGAAGTGCTGTCCTCCTGGTGCACTCACAGCCCCTCTGGGTGCCGTAGGAAGGCAAGGCACAGAGGCCACACAGAGCATCTAGGAGCACCGTGTAGAATCCACGTTGCCCCACATGCTGCACAGGTGGGAGACAGAGCCACAAGGACAGAAAGTATATGCTGGGGAGGTCACTTGATCACGGGAGGCAATCAAGAGCTGCAAGTGAAGGTAAGGCTGGCTCCAACCATGACTTCTTCCCCCTGCTCTTCCTCCTCCCCTTCCCCTCTCTTCTTCCTCTACCTCCCCTTCTTCCGTCTCCCTCATCTTTCCTCTCTCCTCCTCTTCCTTCTCTGTCTCTTCTTCCTCCTCTTTCTCTCCTCCCTTTCTTCCCCTTTCACCTCCCTTCTCCTTTTATTTTTGTGCAGGTGCAAATGTGTACACTTACAGGGACCAGGGGACAACCTCAGGTGTCTTTCCTCAGCTGCCGCTCACTTTGGTTTTTGAGACAGGATTTCCCATTGGCCTGGGATGCACTGGCTTCAGTGGGCTGTCTACCCAGCAGGCCCCAAAGGAACCTCCTATTTCCACCTCTCCGGTTCTGGGGTTACAAAGCAGACACCATGACCAGGATTTTGACATAGGTTCCGGGGGTTAAATCCAGGTCCTTACCCTTATGTGGCAAACACTTGACGGACTGAGCTATGTCCCCAGCCTGGACATCATCTGCTGCCGTTCCCTCTCCCTCCAATTCTAGTTGGTGAGGGTCAGGTCAGGCTCACTCCAGCGCATCCAAGAAGGCACTTCTTAGCTCACTCCTGAGATCCTGGCACATGTCCTATGTCGCATTCCAGGACACCTGTCATTCAGCTACCTTAGGGAACAGCTACTGGTCATGGTGAAAGGAACGGACTTGTCTGGGAGAGCTATTTTCTAGGGTGTGCTTGATCTGGGTGGTTCTGGGGGAATTTTTGTGCCGCATCATTTCAGACAACCCGACTCCATGTCTTCAAACAGCCTGGATGAACTCTGGATGGGGCCGGGTGTACCCAGTCACCGAGTTACTCTTCAAGTGTACTGACTCTGGGACCTGGCATCCTCCTCCACTTCCAGACTCAGAAACTTCTACACACACTGTAGGAAATGGTATCCATCTTTTACCCAGCATTCCCTGTGTGCCAAGCTTCCTGCTAACCACTTTCTCTGCACCGATGATTTTAATGCCCAGGTGAAGAGCTGGAGTGAACATGGGGTGAATCTGCAGGGCCTATGGCCTGGACCCATGTGGCCCAGCCCTGAAGCCTGTTCCAGCTATGACGCTACAAGCCAAGGGACAGCCGCCAGCATAGCTGCAGCAAGCACTCCCTTAGGAGTTGACTGTGGGCCAGGCCCAGTGGTAACGGCTTAGACATGGGATCTCATTTAATTCTTACTATAGGACCATAAGGCAGGCAAGGCTATGTCCCTCCCACCCTCTGACCAAAAGCTCTGACAGCCTCTGGATCTGAGCCCCAGGGTTATGGGAGCCTGATCTCTGCAGTCAAGACCCCCTCACTCTGCTGAGTCTCCTTCACCTTCACGTAGCATCACAGCTGAGCTCAGACACACAGAGCTGTCTGCATGATGACACAATGTCAGCATGCACTGATCACAGTAAGAAAAGCCTGAGTTCAGCTTGACTCCACTGACAGATGTGAGGATATGTGTGTGTGTGTGTATGTGTGCGTGCGTGTGCACACATGCACATAGAGTGATGGCATAAGATATACTCTCTACATACCATACTTAAGAACCCAAAAAGACTATAGCAGCTTGGCTCAATGTCAAGGAAAGTTCTGGCACCCACTTAGTACCTCCTGACACTTCCCTTGACCCTGAGGTAGTTGCCCCAGGCTGGCTCCACATGGCCTCCTTTCTAGTCTCTCAGCACCAAGAACCACTTGTCTCTGTCTGAAGCAGCCAGGCTCACTGCTGGCAAAAGCTCAAGAATGTGGAGCAGATCCAAAAAAAATCATTGAATTAAACACTTTTAATGTTTTCATTAGTGAACATGCAAATACTTACTAAAATGGAACCCACAGAAATATTCCTATGGGCTCCTTATGAACGTGCTGTTCCAGGCTTTTGAGCCGAGCGTCTTTCCTTCTGGCTGCCATAGAGTGATTGGCATGGAGGCTTTGCTCAGGCTTGCTTACCTCACCCTCTTCCTGAACCTTCTAGTCACCTGCCTCTCCCCTCCCTCCCCACATAGCCAGGCCTTCTACCTCTACTGCTCTTCACACTTGTAGTCACCACCCAGCCAGGGAAAGAGATCTGGGGGTGGGGCGGGGGGGAGACATGGGTATCTGGGAACACAGAGTGCTTTTTCTCTGACAGACCGTGCTTTTGAAAAATAGCTTTTTAGCATCTTTCCTCCTGTATCAGACTTAAAATTGCCACCCAGGGACACACTGGGGATTGAGAAGGTAGGCTGGACTCGTCTCCTTGTGATCCTCCTGGCTGAGCCAGGACAGACTCCCGTGATAGCTGGCTTGTGTCTGGGGGTGTTGGGGCTGGCACGGGACTCCATGTAAATCAGAGATTCTGGGTTGAGCAGGAAGGGAGCCAGGCCCTCCCCAGGGACAGAGCAGAGCCCTCAGTCCCCAAGCTGTGTTCCTGCTGTCCTGGGCCTGCTCATCTCTGAAAAGAGTGTGGTGGATCAATGGTCGCTCTGCAGTTGTTGCAGCCAAATGTCCAGGAAGTAGCTTGATAAAGGGTCATAGTGGATGAGGCTAGCCCCAGGGTGGCAGCTGGAGAAACAGGCAATGCTGTGACAGTCTTACAGGAGCTGACATGGTGTCAGTGATGCTTGAGGTGCCCTTCCCACCCAGGGTGCCTGTTTCACCTCTTCCTTCATTTTTTTTTCCTTTAAAAAATGTGTGTGAGTGTGTACGTGGGTGCCTATTAGTCTGCGAGTGACGTGGCTGCAGAGGCAAAAAGAGGACATCAGATGCCCTGGAAGTGGAGTAACAGGCAGTAGTGAGCTGCTTGATTTGCGTGTTGGGAACTGGACTCAGGTCCCCTGAAACAGTGGTGTGTGCTTTTACCACTGAGCCATCTCTCCAGACCAAGGCCCAGTTTAAATGTGTAGAAACTACAGAGAAGTCTCTGTGTGAGCGTACACGGTTATGTGACTGTGTATTGATTGTGACTCTGTGTGTGTGTGTGTGTTTGTGTGTGTATAAGGACACACCCAGTTCTGTTCATTCACTTGTGCACTCAGTAAAGATTTATCACTCACTATGAGCCAAATCTATAAGCCAGGTTTCACAACCGGCTGCCTTAATGTTCTTTCCCGAGAAAGCAGGTGGGGCTTAAGTGCTTAGGCTTGATTTTAAATCTTGCCTCTGTGCACCCCGACTGTGTGGCACTGTGCCCATCATTCTTTTTGAGGCTCACTTTTCTCATCTGAAGGGTGGAGAAACAGTTTGTACCTGCAGAGGGAGCCCAGGCTACCAACCGCCAGCTCCAGCTGTTTTTATCTTTCCACGCTCCTGTCCCCATCTTCCCCCTTGGCAGCCACTTTCTGCTGAAAGGCCGTTCGACATCTGCACATCTTTATCATCCTCACAGGTATGTTGCCGCGCAGATGATTCGGAAAGCAGTCAGTACCGGTCCACAGCCTTACTGAGCCCCTGGGCTGACTCTCAACTGATCTTCAGTGAGTCCGGCTTCTGATGCCAGCAAGATGTCTCGAGGCAGCTGTGTATGTGCCACCCAGGTACACTCTCTCACCTTGCCCAAGTGTGTGACTGGCATTACTCTCTGGAATTCAGAAGTGAGCCTCAGTGCCTTTTCTCCTGAAGGCACTTTGACAAACAAATACCTCATTTGACCCTCACGGTGCTGTTGCTCAGGGCAGAGGTGAAAGGGGACTATGTCTCAAAGTATGATTTAAGGGGTCCTCTGTGGAAGCTATCACAAGTTAATTTTAGTGCATGTTAGGCGTATAACGAGGTGACACAGAATCAAAAATTTCCTGAAGCTGGTTCGAGTGGTTCTCTTAAAGTGGATTTATTTCGAGGTTGTTGCTTTTCTTTTTCTTGTAAAGAAAAATTAGTAGCCATAGGCGTAGCAAGAGACCCCTGAGCAGATCACTGGGCAGAAATGGCCTGGTTAGGGTGTGTGAGGTGGAGGCACAGTGAAGTCCCCAGCAGTTGGTGTCCTTGTTCCTACAGTGGGATCTGGCACATCAAAGGCCTCTGGGGTGCTCAGGGTGCTCAGAGAAGGAGCAGAAAGTAGGTCCTGTTTCTTGGGTCAGCATCCAGCCCACCAGCTTCAGGTCAGAGTAAAACTGAGAATCCCAGTGTGAGGCAAGAGGGGGCGGGAAGTCAGAGAGCTGAGCACCTGCTCCCCAGGGCAACACTTGATGGGACTGTGTGCCTGTGTTGTAGAAGAGGCTCACTCCACCTGCCTTCTCGGTGTCCAGAACTTTGACCTCTTCCTTCCAGAAGGCGGGACATAATTCAAACCCAACCACTGGTTGAGGAGGAATGAAGAAAGGACAGGATGGGGTTGCTAAGTGGCTACTGCAAGCTGGGGGCACTGTGCTCACCTAAGTGTCATCTACTTTATCCCTGCAAGAGTCTGTTAGCATTAACTGTTGCCTTGACACAAGCTAGGGTCACCTGAGAGAAAAGCCTTGATTCAGGAATTGCCTAGATCAGATTGCCTAGTGGGCATGCCCGTGGAAGGAACATCGCCACTATTAATTGACAGAGGAGGATCCAGCCCACCATGAGTGACACCATCCCTAAGCAGATGACTGCTGGCGGTGTAACAGTCAGCCTAGCATGCACCTAGGACTGAGCCAGAGAGTGAGTCACCAAGCAGTGTCTCTTCACGGCTTCTGCTTCAAGTTCTCACCCTGAGTTCCCTTAAGGATGGACTGTCACCTGGAAGTGTAAACCAAATAAACCCTTTCTCCCTCTAAGTTGTTTTAGGTGAGAGTGTTTTATCACAAGAAATTAGTGCCAAGATGTTGCTGTGATGCAGCTGAGCTGGAGGGTTTTATGCCTTTGGGATATTCTGTTGGAGGATTTTGGAATTTAAGCTGGGAAAAATGATGGAGTGCTCTGAGATTAATGGAACGTTTTGTGGGAGCTTGGACGCCAGGAATGCAGAGAGAAATGTGGATTGTGGAAGTTTCAGAACTAGTCTTTATTTTGTGCCATTCGTGTGATATTTTGAATCAAGAACCCATGGTTGCTGGTCAGCTAGGGTTGAAGAATCAGCTGCGGTTAATAAGAGGCCAGCTTACTGAGGTAAAATCCTCTCTGTGCTTCCTTGGGACGATAGAAAGTATTTCCTAAGGGCAACACCCAGAAGCTAATGTTCAAGTAGCACCTGGACTTGACAATGTGTGAGAGTCTCCCATGGGGTACCAGTTTTAAAGGTAAGGAAGCTACATGACGAAAGCATCACAGAGAGCAGCTGAGCCTGGCACTGTGTTGCAGGCTTGGAGTTCTAAAGAGTGACCGGGAGAGGCCACCAGTGAAGGTGCAGCCTCAGGTCCACAGGAGCCTCCAGGATATTAGAGATGGCGGGAGTGAGGGATGTTTACCAAGGACAGAAACAAGTGTGGAGTGGAGCTGACCCCAGACTGTGAGACCAACCATATGTGCCACAAATGGCAAGGCTGGAGAAGTGGGGCCAGCCAAGCCCAGTGGAGTCCAGGAGATTATGAATGAGCTCCACATGTCAGATAACTGAGCTACGTAATTTGGATTCACACTGCTAGATTTTAGTTTTGCTTTGATCTGATTGATCATATCTTCCCTTTTGGGATAAGGAAGTATGCAACTTGTTTTTTTTTTTTTTTTTGTTGTTGTTGTTGTTGTTGAAGGTCACAGTTTAAGAGACTTGGATTTAAAAAAAGACCTTGGACTTTTAAAGTGTTGAAGAATTTAAAAACTGGGGCTTCTAAAGCTGTATTATGTTTTATAACATAATATTAACATGCAGTCTTGGGGACAAGGGATTGAAAGATTATGGCTTAAAAGTGATCTGTCTGTGGGTCAAATTGAGAAGGGGGTAGAGTGCCCTAGTTAGCTTTACTTTCCAACGAGGCACAGCCTGGAGCCAACTGAGAGAAAAGCCTCCACTGACACCAGGGGATTGGTTAGATTGGCCTATGGGAGTGTCTACAGGAGATTGTCTTGATTATTAACAGCTGCAGGAGGGGCAAACCCACCGTGGGTGTCACCATCCATAGGCCAGCAGTCCTGGGTTATATAAGAAAGCTAGCTGATAGCACACATGTCCAACTGGTGGACAAAAGCAGGGAAGATGGCACAAGGACAAAGCTTTTACAACCAGACCTCATAGTTCAGTGTGAGCTTTGATGCACACAAAGGCTGTGATATACACCGTAGCTCAGCGGGGTGATGGTGTTGAAGAGGAGGCTGGTTTATAGTTGATTAGTTTATAGTTACAAGCATAGGCAATGAGAAAACTAAGGTGTATGAATCATCATTCCAATTTTCATGTGATAAATGAATATTAACACAAGAAAGCTGCCGAGCACGAGCTCATGAGCAAGCCAGAGAGCAGAGTTCTTCCGTGGTTTCTGCTTCTAGTTCTTGTGTTGAGCCATTGCTCTGGAGTCTCTCAATGGTGGATTGTGTATAAGGCAAACAAACTCTTTTCTCCTCTAAGCTGTTTTGGTCAGAGTGTTTTTTATCACAGCAGCAGAGACGAGACTAGAACAGAATCCAAGAGTTGGTCTCAATGACCTGGCCCTTAGGAGGCAATGAACCGGGCACAGGAAAGTTAGGAAAACTTTACTCCAAAGCTAATATTGACTTGAAATTAGCTCATCTCTCAACACCACTGTCTGCATCCATGTTTCAAAACACACAACCACTCACCCATCTACCTAACCACCTAGCTACCCACTCATCCATCTATCCATCCATCCATCCGTCCATCCGTCCATCTGTCCATCCGTCTATCTATCTATCTTCACCTATATATTCAACCTAGTCACCCACCTACCCACTCATCTACCCATTTATCCACCCACTTATTCATCCATTCATCCATATTAAGCAGAGAAATGAGCTATGTATTAAATAGGAAGGGGATTCAAATGCATGTGTAGGGATGAAGCATTGTCATTGGTGGACTCTAGGCAAATGTTAGACTGCTGAGCTGTGCTTCCGGTCCTTCACTTCAAGGCAGGCGTTCTACCACTGAGTCACACCCTCAGCCTCCAGCTCAAAATGGCCACCAAATGTTTTCTGTGGTGCTGAGAGGGAAGCCAGAGTCACAGGACTAGGCTGGGAATGTACCCCAAAGTGACCCTGATCTGTTTTAATTTCAGCATTTCTTGGAACCAGAGATGAGGAAGGGCCTGCTGCCTCTTTGGTCCCACCTGTGGTGGCCAGGTGGCCAGGTGGACCTCTTGTAGCTGAAGCATCCAGCAGCACCTCCCGGGAAAGCAGATTTTGATGTGCACTCTCTCCATTTTTCCATGAAGTCACCATCTTTGCACAACGTACCATAAAGACCAAACAAAGGCATGGCCCAGGGCCAGCCTCCCACCCTGCCTCTAAGCCCTGTGGTTATTTGATTCAGAGAGGGACAATGGTCTACATTAATCATTTGCCATGCCTCCAGGGCGAGCCAAGCTCGCCACACACCTTAACCTCATTTAATCCCTGTGTGGCACTCTACAGAGTGGGTCATTATCACAGCCCGTTTGACAGTGGAGGAAACTGAGGCTCAGATTGCCTGGCTGGCCAGTGGCTGGGCTAGGAGGCAGACCCGGATGTGCCACACCCAGAGCTCATACTCTTATGCTGACTCAGTCCAAGCTGTCTCTGAGACGTAGTAGGAAATTGGCCTGGGCCTCTACCCAGAAAAAAAAAAAAAAAAAAAAAAAAAAAAAAGATGAAGGTCTTTGAACAGGGCTGGTAATTCCTTTTAACCCCTCAAAAGGGTCATTTTCACAGATGCTTGTGGGTGCCAGGAGAACTGCTGGGTGCCCTCTATCATCCAGTCTTGGTCTCAGAGCCCTCACCTTTGTGGTGAGACTTTGAACAGGGCTGCCTAGCTTCATAACGGGCATGTAAGGGCAATGTCATTGTCTCGGTGACAGAATAAGTAATCAAGGAAGCCTGGATTTGTGCTCACTAAAGTTTCGTGTGAGGTTGCTTTGCATTGGACACATGGCCTTTTGGTTACTTGTGACAGTTCTATAGCATTCCTGTTCGGTGATCTGCCATCACACTGAGACCAAGAATGAGGACAAGCCAGGGTCTGAGGGTACCATTGTCAGACTTTCCTTGAGCATACTGTCAGGGAAAGGGTTAAGCCAAATGCTTCAGCAAGACAGCTTAAAGCCATGTGCTTACCTCAAAGCTCTACCAGGAAGGCTGACAATCCCAGCAGAGCAAACAAAAGCCCAGATTGTTCTAGAGAAAACTAGTCTGGCAGCATCATTTGCCAATAATTTTCTAAACAGCATTAACTTTCTTCTGCTTCCTTGACTTCAACCCAACCTGAAAGCAGTGGGCAGACAAACTCTCCTCTTGGGCCACAGAACCCTGCGATCAAGACTCCTGCTGGGAGGAGGTGATGGTGAGAGGGAGCCTAGGGACAGAGCTGGAGACACAGCAGATCATGCCTTAGGTAGGGCCAGAAATGCGCCTGAGGCTGCTATCCTTCACAGCTATGCCAAGGTTTCTTGGAAGCAGACATCAAGAAGGGTAGCTCAGGTCAGGACCATGTATAACCTGTCCGGTGAATGATGATAGGCAGGACAGTGGTTCATGTGTGCACGAGTTCATTTCTAGAACCATCGATGTGAGTATCTGATTCTGGGAATGGTACCATGAGTCTCTCAGTCTGTCATGAGTTAATGAGGCCCTCTCACCTCATTCAGCCAAATTTTTGCAGATGCCTACCTTCTCTGTCACTCAGCGCCCCCACGGCAGCACTGTCCTCGCTCCCCGCCAGGGATTCCCTGAAGTCACTGCTTGCTGCGAGGCTGGGTGAGATCACCACTTCTAACATTGCCTTGTACCTGAGTGGAGGCAAAGGGAAATGTAAATCATTCACTATTATGCATGTTTGCTAATGAGTCAGATTTCTTTGCCTAAAAACGTAAATATTAAAAACTGATTACCTATTTCCAACCTTCTAATAGATTCTGTATTATACAAATCCACAAACTTTTTGTCAAAGTGGAAATGAAGTCCTTGTCCCTAGGGAGCAAACCCACTCCATTAAAAACCCGACTCCTCCTGTGCTCCTTCCCCACGAGAAGTCCCGTGCTTTGGTCTCTGGTCTTGATTGTCCTTGAACTGGGGAGACTTCCTCAGAGAGGAAGGGGTGACAGGTGGGGAGGGGAGGATCCGCATTTTGACTTCCAAAGACTAGAGGGGCTGGTGGAGGCCACCTGGGGTTGGCTATGGTTATGGCAGAAAAGTGGGCAGTGTGTTGTTCGAACAGGCGGAAAAGGACACAGACGGCGGCCAGAGAAATTTCACGAGTGCCTCTAGGACGGCACCTGATGCCACAGCTCTGTAACCTCAGCCTCTTGGGATGCTCACATATCAGAGTCATAAGTTTAAGGCCAGCTTGGGGAACTCTGTGAGACCGTGCTGCAGCATGAAGAGAGACTAGAAAGGGGCAGGATAGACACTTGCCTTGCACACACGAGGCTGTGGATTCCATCCCAAGGACCCGAGTGCCTCTGTGTGGTAGGGCCTCACAGGCCAGCATAGCGTCCCTTCCAAGAAAGAAAACCCCGAGGCTGGAATTGCTGCAGATTTTGACATGGGTGGGGGTAGGAGTGGGAGAACATGCAAGGTCCCATGTGCTTTCTTAAGTTTTCATTGAAACTTCCCACACTGGCCGGATGGTGGTGCATGCTTTTAATCCCAGCACTCGGGAGGCAGAGGCAGGCAAATCTCTGTGAGTTCAGAGGCCAGCCTGGTCTACAGACTGAGTTTCAGGACAGCCAGCTCTACACAGAGAAGCTCTGTCTCGAACCCTCACACACCCTAAAAAAAGAAGCATCTCACATTGGCACCATTACCATAGTTGCTTCTAAGTGCCTACCTCCTATGGCTGGGAAACAAGGGTTGCCAGCCAACGCTCACAGCATGTGGGGTTGCCACATTCAAGGGCTGAGATTTATACTCACCACTGATTGCCACTGTTAATCAAGGAGAAGCTGCATTTGCTAAGTATTTCATCAGCCAGTTATCCCTACGCTGATGGGACACAACACGGCCACAAGACATGGTGGCCATGATTTGTCTAGTAGACTAGGTCAGACACAGAAACACCATGGACTCAACTCTTCTTAGTCCTGCCACTTGCTGACTTAAGTACGTCTAGACATAAAGACCACCAAAATGCCTCCCTGACAAGACCATGGTGCAGGTTAGGAGGCGAGGTGTGGAAGGGACAAGCTTGAGGAGGCCACCCAAGCACCTATGTGTACCGAGAGACTGGGCCAGGACAGACATGCAGAGATAGCATTGCACAAGCAGTTATAACAAGAAGTGAGTGGGCGCCCTTGCAGCATGGTCCAGCAAAGAGACAGAAGGGCACCCATGAGAAATGCAAAGTCTCTGAAACCCCGAGCACACAAATCAAGAGTGTGCACTGCTAAGATGCATGAGAGTGAAAGACAGAAGTGGGAGGTAGAAAGAGGTCGCATACTGCTCTTGGTGAGGACCCATGTTTGGTTCGCTTTCAGACAATAATTAGTTCCAGGGATCTGACTCTCTCTGGCCTCCTAGGACACCTGTACACACAAATGCACATAAAAAATTTTAATACCAAAAGAAAAAAAAAAAAAAGACAGATTACAGATAGGAATGATAAAGTTCAGCGATCTCAGGAGGGAAGGGGCTGGGGCTGTAAGCTGGGAAGTAGGACCCAGGGAGTACAGCCGGATCAGCATTACTTGACTTGAGTCTTTCCCTGAACAAATGACCCCTACACCAGGCCAACTCCAGGCTGGCTTCTACTCCAACCTGTGAGCTGAGAATAGCTTTCAATTTTTGTGTTTTGTTCTTTGCACTGTTAGAGAGTGGACCCAGGCTGTACCAATGAACTTTGCCCCAGCTCAAGTTGTCACATTTTTAAAGGGCTGAGGAAAAAAAAAATCAAAAGAAGGGCAGCATTCCCTGACATGTGAATATGGCATAAAACTGAAATGTGAGTGTCTAAGGGTAACCCACCATCATTCCCATGGTTACTGGTACACTACTACCTCTGGGCAGAGTTCTTCTAAGAGGGGTGGTGTATGGCTTCCCCAAAGCTGAAGATATTTAATGTCTGGGAGAAAAAAGTTTACCAACAGTGATTTAGTCTGCAGGCAAGGTTGTGGCTACACCATTGCTCTAAATTTATTATGTACTTTTTTACCTTAATTTTTCCAGATAGCATCTCTCACTGAGCCTAAAGCTGGCTGTTTTGGCTGGACTCTACGAGCCCTCAGATTATTAGGTCTCCTCCCCTAGGCATTGGGGATGTCCAGCTTTTGATGTGGGTGCTGGGGATTCGAACGCAGTTCCTCATGCCTGTAGAGCAGGTGCTTTACCCACTAGACCATGCTTCCAGCCTGAAAGTGCTTAATATAAAGTTTTTAAACTGGTGAGAGATTCCCACACAAATCAATGGGCATTTGGATTTTACATGGACAATAAGTTATTGGTCCTAATGTTCCCATCTACAAAAGCATCGTAAGAGTTCATCTCCTTGCTCTCAAGGTGGGGGTTGGGTGTCTCCTTTCTTTAGCCCTGCAGGGTGGATTGTGCCCTGATGGAGGCATCCAGGTAGCTACGATGTCTCACCCATCCCAAACAATGCTGCAATGAACATCTGACTATTCATTTAAGCAACATTATCTATCTGTCTGTGTGTCTATCATCTATCTATCTATCATCTATCTATCTATCTATCTATCTATCTATCTATCATTTGCATATACATGTCCTTTGAGTGCGTGTGTTGGAGTGCGCCATCAGAAGGGAATCTTGAATGTCATTCTTCAAGTACCTTCTGTTTGAGACAGGATCTAATGGTCTGGAATTTTGGCAGCTAGCCTAGGCTGGCCTGGCAGGGAGCTCTACCTTTCTAGTGATGTGACTGTGCAATGCCAAGGTGGGTTCCAGGGATCGAACTCAGGTCTTCACGCTTCTCAGCCAAAATCTTTACTGACTCAGCCAGCTCTCAACACTGTATCCCTGTATATATATACACATCCTCAGAGACAGTAAGGAGACATTTGGAGACCCAGGTTTTATCCCATCTTTTTTTTTTTTTAAAGAAATTGTTATTCCCTGGCACCCTGAAGAAGGAAGGGAATGAGTGGAGGTTCAGTGTACATTTCTGTCACCTAAAATCAGACTACAGATTCAAAGTCTGCTGCTGCAGAGGGCACATACATACCTCTCTCACATATATATATGCATTATAAGGACACACACACACACACACACACACACATACACACACACACACACACACGTATGTATGTATATATCCCACACACAAGGGAGGATTTCCACGTGAACTGAACTTGATCAAATGTTAGCAGCCTGTTCCTAATAATTTCTGTGCTTTTAAAGACTCCCTCCAGCCATGACCAGGCTTCCAGTTTCACAGCTTGCTGTTAACACTTGTGTTGTGGTTTTGATATAACGCATTCTCCAGAAAGGCTGGCGTGTGGAAGGCTTGGTCCCCGGCTTGAGGATCCAGTCCCTGAGATGAGGCGTCTGGTCCCCAGGCCCTCCTGTCACTCTGTGTCTGTCCCTGATGAGGCGAACAGCTTAATTCTGCAACACACTCCCTCAGGCTCACAACTGGAGCTGGGCAGCCGTGGCCTGCTATCTCTAAAATGAAGCGTTGCCTGCTAACAGCGAGGGCAGTCTGAGGAACACACGAGGAACGGCCCAGCGCTCTGACCCACACACTGCACTGTTTCACAGCCACTCTCCTTCTCATGCTGCTGGTATGTTTGAGCTTGGGGAGAAGCGTGCATTCATTTCCTTGATTTTGCCCATCTTTATTACTATGGCTTTTCTTTGTTTTTGTTGTTTAGGGTTTTTTTTTGGTTGTTGTTGTTAATGTGCCTGTGTACTTTATATTAGCCTATTATTCTGTTCAGGTGCTGTAAATTTCTTTTATCTCTCTCATGCCCCCTTTCTTTGGGACAGGGTCTCATATAGCCCAGGCTAGCCTGGAAACTTCTTCATAGTGGAAGCTGACCCCTGATCCTCCTGCCTCAGCATCCTAAAATGTGTTGTCACTTATAGCTCAAAATAACAACTTTTTTTTGTCAGTGATGGGCTTGAAGCTAGGTCCTGTGCATCCTAGGCAAGGGCCCATCGTTGGCTGCATCCCAGTTCTACATGCTTGGAATGGCTTTCCTGTATCTTCCATTATTTTCTTTATTTATGGCATTAAAAAAGGTATATTTAAAATTTTATTCTATGTGTATGGATATGTCACATGCATGTATATCTGTGTGTGCCTGGTGTCTGCAGAGGTTAGAAGAGAGTGTTGTATCCCCTGAAACTGGAGTAACAGATGTTATAAACCAACATGTGGGTGCTGGGAATCAAATTTGGCCCTCTGGAAGTGCATCCACTGTTTTTAACTACTGAGTCATTACTCCAGCCCTCTGGCATTAAAAACAACAACAACAACAACAACAACAACAACAAATTTTCTTACACATTTAACCATAAGTTATTCATTACCTAGAATGTTTCTTTTTCATTCCAAGTCACGTTTTTGTCTAATCTTAGGAAAATTAAAATAATCCATTATTTTTAGTTTGCATTTAAGCGGCCAGCTGAGTGTTGACGATAGCATAGTTTGAATTTTTAGGTCACTTTTGCAATCACAATAAAAAGCAAACTCTAGGAAGAATGTTTTAGGGCATTCAAAGACGAGGAAGGCATGGCTTGAGGGCCCAGAATCTCAGAGAGCGAGGGATTGTCTGTGTCTGTTCTCTTAAGACACTTACTGAGTCATGAGCAGGAGCAACAGGACACCTTAGTGTTTTCCAGTCTCACTGGGCTGTTGAGACAAATGTCACCAGGGCAGCTCAGACATATGGGGAAGAAATTCTAGAAATGTGAGAACTCAGAGTACGACTTGAGATGGCTGGTGTCGCTTTCGGGGGAATTGCTGAAGAGCTGGGGAGGGGACAGCAAAGAATCTGGGCAGGAAACTGTTCCACAGCCAGAAGCGAAGGAGACAGTTGGCCTTCAAAGACCAGGAGCCTTAATCAATACCTGGGCTTGTGAGGTTTAGAAGGTAGCTTTGTAGACAGCAATGTTGCCAAAATAAGCCATGAGGACCTGAGTTCAAATCTTCAGCACCCATGTAAAAACCTGGATATGGCTGCATGTGCACCTGTAACCCCAGCATTTTCAGTGTGTGTGTATGTGTGTGTGTGTGTGTGTGTGTGTGTGTGTGTGTTCAGAAACAGAGAGATTTCTAGGGGCTTCTAGCTGCTAGTTAGCATTAGGTTTAGTGAAAGACCTTGACACAAGGGGAAACAGCGGTGAGTGATAGCGCAGGACAGCCGCAGTCCTTCTGTGTACACATAGCGGCATGTACCTACACATACACTACTCCTGCCACACAAATGTTCCAGGATTCAACTGAGATGTCATATTTGGAGTAAGGGCAAGACAAATAGATGCTGCACCATGTCACATCTTAATCTCACATTGGATGAAGGACTGCTTCTGCCATCAGAGCCTTCCAAAAGAAAAGATGAAATCTTCCAGAGTTTCCACATTTTACACACACACACACACACACACACACACACACACACACACACACACACACACACCCCTACCAGACATGTCAGGAGATATGACTACAGGATCAGAACTCAAGACGGAAACCCAAACAAACCCCATGAGAATCAGAGGTCAGAGCTTCCCAGTAACTGGGAAAGCAAGGTCCGGTGAGGGACTGAAGATGGAAAATGCTACTATAGCACAGCACGCTAAAGAGAAATCAAGTGGAAACTTCAGAACTGCTGCAAAATAAAGGAAGCAAAATTGAGAACACTGTGGAAACCCAGTGAGCCACAGAGCTAAACATGGTGAGAGAGAAGATGGGTGAACTGGAGGGCCAGTGAGTAGGTACGGCTGGAGAAGACTGGGGTGCATGTTTTGAAGATGCACAGAATAAAGAGCACTCATGGTAGAAGATCTAACATATGTGTAATGGAGGCAACAGAAGCACAGGGAAAGGAAGAAATAAAACTAACATTTTAAGGGAAACTGATGTAAGACTGTCGCGGACTGATGGAGGATGCCATGGGTCACAGAATCAGGGAGTTATGTAAAAAACAAAAAACAAAAACCAAAAAAACAAACCATGCAGGGTCTACACAGAGAAAGTCATTCTAGGCTCAGCACAGCCGAACTCCTGCTGTGTAAGGGAGTGGGAAACCTCAGAGCCGGAGGGATAAAAGACATGTTATATTTAAAGAATGATAAGAATAATTGAAACATACCCTCTAAAAGGAATAAAAACCAACAAATGAGTCTACATCCATCTCAATGTAGAATCCCCCTGCCAGTGAAATAAAAGAAAACTCTTTTTTAAAAAATGAAGATAAGGGGCTGGGGGTAGAGTGCTCACTGTGCAAGCACGAGGAATTCAACTTAATCTCCAGCTCCTGTGCAAAGGGCCAAGCATAAGAAGAGTGCCTGCGGCCGTAGTGTGGAAGTACAGCAGCGAGGTGGATCCCAGGGCCTCGCAAGGCAGCCAGTGCCGCCCCAACAGAAACATAGGCCAAACATAGCTAGGTGGAGAGCTATGGAGGAAGACACCTAGGGTCAACCTCTGTTCTTCCGTGTGCACACGCAGGTGAGTGCACGCAACACACACACACACACACACACACACACACACACACACACACACACACACACACCCCACATGCGTATAGCTCAAACAAATGAAAATCAAATAGAAATAAAACAAGAATTGCACTTATTTGCCATCAGCTGACCTGCAGTACAAAAGATTGTTCTGGAAGCATGAAAATTCAGCAAGGATGCCAGCAACATAAAAGGGCAGACACACTTTGTCCTGTCTAGAAAAGGCACATGTGCTAATTATCAACATGACAAACCATCTGGGGTCCACACTGATTTTTTACAGTAGTCATTTAAAGAATAAAAAGGAATGCAAGCCTTCTTTATAAATATAAGCATAAACACGAGCAGAATAAACCCTATGTAAAAAGAGGTGGCGAGAACTCCACAAAGCTGACTTCTGTCCTCCACACATGTGCTTTGACATATGCTCCCAGCTGGGCATGGTGGCGCACACCTTTAACCCCAGCACTCAGGGAGGCAGAGGCAGGCAGATCACTGTGAATTCTAGGCCAGCCTGGTCTACAAAGTGAGTCCAGGATAGCCAAGGCTACACAGAAAAATTCTGTCTCGAAAAACCAATAAATAAAATAATAAAGTAAAATGACATATGCTCCCAATTAAAATAACAAAACAATAAAGATTATCAAATCAGATCTTTTTTTTTTTTGAAACCGATGAGCTTCTTATGAGATCACTTTTAAAGATAAATCAAGATAATTTGGAAGCGTTGCAAGAGAAATCATTGGAACAGCAAATCCCAAGCAAAAAATAATTGGGGAAAATGCTTATGATATAAACATTAGGGAAGCTGGAGTAATTCCAGGTAAACTTTAAAAAAAAAAAACAAAAATAAAGCTGAGCGGTGGTGGCACATGCCTTTAATTCTAGCACTCAGGAAGCAGAGGTAGGCAGATCACTGTGAGTTTGAGGCCAGCCTGGTCTATAAAGGTAGTCCAGGACAGCCAAGGCTACACAGAGAAACCCTGTCTCAGAAGAAAACAAAACAAAACAATCCAAACCAAACCCTGCCCCAAAAACCCAAACCCAAACCAAAACAAAACATCAAAAACACTGCAATGGACTTAGGGGAACATATACTCTGCAAAAGAATCCATCCATCAAGGCATAATAATTTAAAATGTGTCCTTTCCAAGTTCATGTCCTGGGAACTGACTCAAAAGGGGAAAAGGAGAGGTAGCTGATCACAGGTCGCTACTAGACAACCCATGACCGAAGATTCAAACACACAATAAAAATAGATGGAAGCTGCAGTCGGTGGTGGTGCAGTGGGGAGTGTGCCCTGCCACAGAAGCATGAGGACCTGAGTTCAGATCCCCAGAGCTCACATAAAGCTGGCATCTCTTCTCCCAGGCCTCCTATGTCTGCTCCTATAGGGGGCAGAGGCAGGATAAGCTCCCGGGTCAGCTAGCCTGGAGTAGGAAGCAGCGAACAAGAGGCCTGTTTCAAACAATGAGGGATGTGAGCACCAACTTCTCAGGCTGTCCTCTGAGCTTTACCCAAGCTTCTTGACAGAACACATGCACACACAGACATGCACACACAGACAAACAGACACACACACACACAGACACACACACGCACTCATAAGTGCACACGTCTTTTAAAAGAGAGGAAGGAGAAGAAACCATTTAAAAAGGAATAAGCACAGTTGACTGGGCCTGATATCCTGCCAGGCAAGGCAAGACTCCCAAACTCCAACACAACTGCAGCAATTCAAACCTGATGTCCCGTGAGGAGACACGCAAGCCTTGGCAGCAAGGATGTTAGTTAGCATTCCCAAGGTGATGAGATGGTGAGTCTACCTACTGACTGACAACTGACCTTTCCTGCTGCTCGCTCCAGCTCCAGGCTCCTGTGCAGGCAGAGGGGCTGACCTTCACCATGAACTCTGGCAGTTTGCAAAGTCAGGAAAACCTAACCTTCAAGTCACGGCTCGTACAGCGTGAGCGCCGTCACACACCAGGACAATCGGCTGGATCTATTTCCTCCAACACTTCCAGTGTCCCCGGGGATGGAAGCACCTGGCCCAATAGGCGACTAAACCCAGGTTCAGAGCTGAGCCAAGCCTGGGCAGTGACAACGCATGAGTCACTCCTGCTTGTTAGGCAAGTGCTTCCTCTTCTGCTGTGGTTCTGCACAGTGAGCTTTGTGCTTTGTGAGCTTGTGGTTTTGTTAGTGACTTGTGGGGCAGAGGAGGAGGGAGGCCGAACCTCTTCAGTGTCTTAAGGCGGTTAGAGGGCTTAGCTTGGCTATGCTCTCCTAACAGAGAAAATAGAAATAAGTAAGTAAATTTTGCACTTAAAAGAGTATTCACTTTGGGGCTAAGGACTCTTGTCTAGTGTCACCTGTGTGACACTATGAAGCAGGCAGAGATGAGGAGACTAAGGCTCAGAGAGCCGTGGTCACTTTGTAAGGTCACCAGGATTCATTCTCAGCCTGGTTCCAGGCTTGGTGCTGTGAGCCACAGCTTGCAAGGAGGATGGGTACAGCTATGGGACTGAGAGGGTGACTTGGTGGGTAAGGGAGCTTGCTGTGCAAGCATGAGTTCAGACCCCAGCACCCACCTAACGAGCCAGGTGTGGGCCCGTGAGCTGGTAAGCCCAGGGCTGTGGGAGGCAGAGGTGGATGGATTGTTGGAATTTGCTTTCGGCTTAGTTCCAGGCTCGTGGAGAGGCCCTGTTTCAAAGGGAAAAGGTAGAAGAAGAATGAGAGAAAGACATCTCTGGCCTTTGTGTGTGTACGACAGCGGCATGTATCTGCACACGTGTGCACATAAACACACACACAAGCAAGCAAGATAGGGCAGGCTTTGAACCCAGGTCCCCCCTTACATTAAACCTCTCCTCTAACCCACATTTGCCAACTGCTACAGGGGAGGTAGCCTCTGCTAGTCCCTCTATCAGCTGTATGATCTGAGACAAACAATCAGAACCTCTTAAGCTTGAAGAACTAATAGAAGCTCCTAGGCTGTCGGGTTATCCTGCAGATTGTCCGAGAAAGCACGTGCCAGAGACTGAACTGTCCCCAAGGGTAGCTCAGGACCCAGCCCGTGTTCCATGGCCAAGGACTTAAACACAACGGGGTTCACCGAAGCAGGACAATGGGGCTCAGGACAGTCATTGTGGGAACGTGGCGGGGGTGGGGGGTGGGGGGGGAGGGACACCACTGTTTTCTTCCACAGTTCAAAGTGAGAGGAGCTGAGGCCAGCAACCTCTGGGGGATGTCTTACCTTCCAGGCTATTCCTGCAAAGGTTGGGGAGCAGCTTCTCCTTTTGGAGGGAGTGGGGAGAATCGCCTATCCTGAAGACAGGCAGGCTGGAAAGGAAGTACACCTGCAGAATTCATTTGCGAAGTTCCACTCTGCTGCCCCCACCTTCAGAACCCATTCTGGATTTAGATGGAGAAGAGACTTTCCAAGGCCCCACCCCTTGGCCTCCTGGGGGAGGGGCTGCCGCCGCCTGCCGGTGCTCCATTTATTACCCTTGTCACCACCAGAGTCTCCAGGGATTGAGGTGCTTTGGGGGAGCCAAGGCTGCCCAGGAGCAGAGCTGACAGCTGGAGGCTGGGGGCGGGGTGACTTCAAAGGCTGGCAAGGATCAAAAGCAGATGGAGGATCTCGGGTGGTGGGTCCACTCACCTTCCCTAGCACGGGGGGGGGGGGGGGGGGCTACCATGGCTGAGCAAAGCGGGCCCTCCCCGGGAGAAGGAGGGAGGACAGATGGGCCAGGAAGGCTTCGGAGATTCAGCACTCTGCGTCCACGCATCCACTTGAGGGCTTGAAATCCAAGCCTGTTGACAGCAGTCACGGGCTTCTGGGTAGACAGCTGTGGCCCAAACCCAGCCTGGCTGGCTGCCTCACTCCGATTTGATTTCAATTCCAAAAGTGTCTGCTGATCTCTAACAGCCTGGACACCATCTTCCTGAGGTGGGGACAGGTGCTCACACAGAAAGTGGTCTCCTGTAGCTCACAAGCCCGATCCATCACCAGGTCCTCCTACCAAGCTCACTTCCGTGGCCACCACTCAGTTCCCCAGCCACTAGCTTCTCTGGCCCTGAATGCTGCTGTGGCCTTTACACCCATCTCCCTGGGGCCACTCTAGTGTCCCTCTAGCAAGTTCTCCTTGCCATTGCTGACAGCTCACATCTGAATTGCTTGGCCGACCTTGCGTGGCCTCAGATTGTTTCCTGTTACTTTTGTCTTGAAAGGAACTTTTGAACCAGCCTTACCCTGGCATCCGCTTGTCCGGCCTCTCAAGCTCACTCTTGTAAGAAGGCCTTTGCACATGCCGTTCCCTCTGCCTGCAACTCCATTCCCTATAGCTCACTTCCCAAAGGCCTCAGCTATCCTGTGTATGCCCCAGTCCTGAGTGGGCCTCCACCCCACTCACTACATGTTTTGTATGTGTACCGTGAGTATTTGATTTCCGTTCATCTCTCCCACCACACCTTAAGCTGTCTAATAGCAGAGGTTTTTGTCTGTTTAAAAGGTTCCCTTTCTGGTCCCCTAATCTCCTACGGGGATTTTAGTAGTGGTTTTCATAAATATTTGTGGCATGATAAATGTACGAACTCTGTGAATAAAGGCACCCATCCAACTAATATTTATTGTATGCTTGTTAAATGTGCCAAGCTGCGCTGGTCACAGCTTTTATCACCTCCCCAGACGCTGCCTTGATTAACATCACCTGCGCGGCCCCTCTGGGCATCATGTATGAGACCCCTGGCCCTCTATCTGTACATGTGTGCAGAAACACACAAAGAGTAGATGCTACTCTTCCCCCCCCCCCCCCCGCCACCACCCTAGGAGGCAGCAACTGTCCACATGGCTTGAGATGCCACATACATTAAGACTTCTGCTTGGCTGTCACGCCCGGGGTGGGTCTGAGCAAGAGAAAAAGGATGAAGCAGGCATGCCCAGAGCTGCAACAGAGAGAGAAAGCCAGGCCTGCTCCAGGCACAGGGGATGCAGTGGTAGATCCCACCTACAAGGCCCCTGCTCTCACAGTGACAATCCAGAGCGGGGATCCTGCCGTGGGGTGACCCCACACAGAGACCCAGGCCTCTCCTAGCTCAGAGAAGAATTGTTTTCCCCCCACCCCACTGCACCCCATGCCTACCCTGATCTCATGTAGCCCAGGCTGACCTCACCTTCACTCCTTTGTGCTGGATAACAGATATGCACCACTATGCCTGGTTTATTCAGTGCTACGGATGGATCCCAGAGCAAGCGTTCTACCAACTGAGCCACATCCCCAGGCCTTAGGACTCCCCTTTTTTTTCTAAGATAAAAATTTGATTACTCCAATAGTGTCTCAGAAAGCTTTAAAATGTTGTCATTTTTCACGTGGGATCTAGGTCCCACAGTTGATGGGCTAGCCTTTTCTCTTTCACAAACACATGAAACATCCACATAACCCTCAAAGATGCAGTTTTTTAAAAAATAAAGCTCTATGAATTTTATTTGTTTAGTTATTTTAGCTTTGGGGACAGGATCTTGATGTATGTCCCAGGCTAGCCTCACACTGGTGATCCTCCTGCCTCAGCTTTCTGAGTAGTGGGATTACAGATATGCACCTGGTACATTTCCCTGGGACTCTTTTTTTCTTTCCATCTTGTCAGTGAAATACCTTGGTGTTCAGTCTAGGTCATGACACAAAGATCTAATTGGTTCTTTTCATTGGTGTGTAGTATTCCACCTCTGCCAGCACTTGGGCTAGCCCCATGTCTCCCAGGTGGGTGGTTAGAACGAATCCACTTCTAACTGGTGATGGCTTCTTGCTGCACAGTCACGTGCTTCTCCAGGAGTGATCCCACCCACCCCCCAAACAAACTTCCTGGGGCCCCCGATTTCAAATTGTAATGTCAGTTTGCACAGTGCCGCTGAGAAAGAATCTTATTCTCAGCACATTACTTCTTCATGATCTGATCCAAAATTCTCAGAAAGACACGAGCAGTTGGTTTATTGATGCATTTGTAGTACTGGGATCAAACCTTGGTCTGGAGCATGCCAGGCAAGCATCCTACCTCCGCGCCATGTCCCTGTCCCTAAAAGATGACGTAGAGTGCCTCTCTAGCTGTCTTCACACTGTCTTTCAGGGAAGCACATTAAATTCCAGGGAGCCTCACACACTCGCACTGCCAAGGACACCCAGCCTGGGTTCCAAGGCTCAGGGGAGCCTGTGGGGCTCTTGTCGAAGGGCTGGAAGCAAGGCATCAGTGGCCAGTACCAGGCTTATTTCAGCTCCCCTCCTGCCTTTAGAGTCACCACCTCTATGACCGAACTCCCTAATCACATTCTTAGCCTAAAGCAGAAGGTTCTGTGCCATGATTTGGGGTCTTGAAATTTCTGTATGTTTGCTTAGAGAGTATCTGCCTTCACTCTCTCTTTTTTTCTTTTTTTTTTACAAAGAGTGGTTTTGGGGTGAGGGCTGGGAGACTTATTCATGAACTTTTCGAACACATGAGGAGCTGTGGGGTTCCCACAGTGTATACATCTGTGGAAGCCAGAAGTTGACACGAGGTATCCTCCTCAACTGCTCTCCACGTTACAAACATGCCCAGCATACTTGGGAATGTGTATCTCTCATGAGCTTTCTGGTTCATTCTATCTCGGCTGAAGTGTTTTTAAAAGATCACACCCAGTGTCTCTAGTCTTCATTACAAATATGGACAGTTTTTACGATCATACCCAAATCTATAATTGTTTCTTGTACTTTACAAGATTATGTGTTATTGACTTATTTTGTATGTATATTTGTGTGAGTGGGGTACTAGTGTGCTGTGGCGAGTGTGTGGAGGTCAGAGGACAACTTGCAGGATTCAGTTCTCTCTCTTCTCCCACTTGGCCCTGGGGATTGAGCTCATGTGGTCAGGCTTGGCAGCAAGCACCTTTACCCTTTAAGCCAGTGGTTCTCAACCTTTCTAATGCTGTGGCCCTTTAATACAGTTCCTCATGCTGTAGGGACCCTCCCCCAAGCCATAAAATTATTTTCGTTGCTACTTCATAACTGTAACTCTGCTGCTATTTTGAATCATAGTGCAAATATCTGGTATGCAAGATATCTGATATGTGACCTTTGTGAAAAAAGTCATTTGATCCTCAAAGGGGTCACAACCCATAGGTTGAGAACCACTGCTCTAAGCCGTCCCACCAACCCTCTCATACCACCATCTTGAACACAGTCTGTGTTCCACCGTCTCTAAGTGCTGACTCAGGAGAGGTGTGACCTGTCTATGCAAGGCACACACAGAGCTTTGCTTATGCTGGGTACCCTTACACTCACATGGGTGGGACTGCCATCCATCTTTCCTTGTACAGACAGCTGGCACATGGAAGTCACCAGGCCACCTGCTCCGTGGAGTATTCTCATGATCAGGATCTGTCTGTTGATATCCTCTCTCTCTCTCTCTCTCTCTCTCTCTCTCTCTCTCTCTCTCTCTCCTTAAGAAAACTTATTAGTGTTTTTTTTTTTTAAAAAAAACCTTTTTATTGATTCTTTGTGAATTTCACATGATGCACCCCAATCCAACTTACCTCCCTGTCCCTTCATATCTACCCTCTGGCCTTGAACCTCCCCACCAAAATAAAATAAGAATGAATTAAAAAACAAAACAAAAGAAAAAACAAACACCTTGCCTTGGAAGCTGTGGTGTATCATAGCGTCACACAGTACCCCCTCTTGTCCACATATCTCTATTTGAAAATGTTCGTTGCAGTGAGCCATTGGCCTGTTTTGAGGCCTCTGGCTTCTACTACTCTTATCAATGCTGGATCCTCATGGGCACTCCTGTCGCCTGTCCTGTTGTCGCCCCGTGTCATGGAGACCCTGAAGCGTTGCATCTGCAGGACTGGCCCTTCCAGATGCTCTAGCAGTTTGTCAATGGGGTAGATATTGGGGTAGGCCAACTCAAAGCCCGGAAGGTAGCTGAGTTGGTCAGCCCACCAGCTCTCCTGTGCCTGTACCACCAGGGTGAGCTCTCCAGCACTGTCCCAGCTAGCTCACCCAATGCTGCACCTGGCAAGGGACGAGGCCAGCTCACCCGTTCTTATGCCCTTGAGCCTGATCACCAGCACCTTCGCCATCAAGCCAGCTCTACTGTGCTGCTGCCCAAGTGAGGTGCAGGGCCCGCTCTCCCGAGGGCTGCAGCCAGTAAAGGGCGGGGCCACTGCTGGCCTTTCTGTGAGCTAGCTTTAAACTGTAAGCAGGCTTAGATGGGTTGAGGGGACAAGGCTGCTTCTGAAGTTGTGCCTCTTACAATTATCTTTCCTCAGGAGAGCTTGCCTGGTGATACCAGCAGGGTCCTGTACATTCAATGGCGCGTCTCACAGCCACCAACCTGGGCTCTAATGATTTCACACTTGAAGGCTTGTGACTCACATCAATTGTTTCATGAGGGTTCCAGAAAACTTAAAATATATGTATTTTAAAGTCAGGAGGGACCCAAGTATGTTGTAATGCTATCAAACAGTCTAGGGTTTGCATTCCTTGTATGAGCGAGGGTGTGCACGTGTGCGGAAGCCAGAGGTTTACAACCCCTAGTGTTTACACGTGATACATGGCTGTCGTGCACTTTCCTTTGACGCAGTCTCCTGAGCAGCTCAGGCAGAGCCAGCTGGAGCTTGTGGCAAGCTCCCTGGGTGCCTGTTTACCTCCCTGGATCCATCTAGTGCTGAGGGAATCTGCTTGTTTCAGCTGACTGAATGTTCCCCTGCTGTTAAATGGTGACAAAGCTAGTTGGTAGCCATTCCGCAGAGTTCTGATGAGGATGGCCTGGTCTACTGTTGACCAAGTTCCGAGGACAGAGCGTGGTACCCTCACTTTCTCACTTTCTGGGAGAGACAGCACTGAGAGCTCAGCCACAGCAGGAAGTTCCCTCAGGTTCCACAGGCACTGACAGGCAGAGCTGGGGCAAAGCCCCTAAAGTTGGTCCTTCTGTAGGATTGGGTCTCAGATTAGAACAAAGGCACGTCCTGTCAAAGTGTCCCCAGAGATACAAGTGGCACTGCCACTGCAGGGCCAGCACACTTTAAAATGTGAGCCTGAGCTCTGCATTCTCCCACCCCATACTTCTCCATACATGGATCACTCTAGTGTTTTAACAGAGCAGCGCTTCTCAGTGTTAATGGAAGCTGAAACCAGCTGTGGGGATGTCCCCTGGGCCACGTTTAACATCCAGGCAGAACCTGCCAGAAAAGGTCAAGCCCCAGAGAATACACTGCCTTAGACAAATATACTCCCAACTTTGCTAAGCTCAGGTGCACATGTGGGCTGAAGAATTCCAGGGGTTTGGGATCTTTGGGAGAGGCACGAGCTGGGGAGATGGTTCAATCAGAAAGTGTTTCCATGTAAGTGTGCAGGCCCGTGTTAAATCCCATATAAATCGCATATAAGCCAGGCATGGTGGTTCACATAGTCTCAGTGCTGGGGGGTGGAGGCAGGTAGATTTCTGGGGTTTACTGGCTAGTCAGGCTATGCTAATCAGCAACCCCCAGAGGTCCCAGCATTGACTCAAAAATAAGGTGGACAGTCCTGAGAAAGGACACCTAAGATTGACTTCCATGCATGTGTACAAGTGCACACTTGTGTGGACCCTCACACAATATATACACGTACTCTAAAACAAGCAATGTGAAAGTGAAAAACAGAAACCAGGGAGGGCTGGGGGCGGGGGAAGCAGAAACAAGAAGTGGCTGAGAAATTCTACCAGTATCAGTACACTGGCATGCTTTCATTCAGTAAGCACCACAGCACCCCCACTGTGTGCTCCCTGGGTTGAACTCTGAGGGAAGACAGATGGAGCCACACCTCCCAAGAGCTAAGGTCTCCAAGGCCTCCATTGCAGACCATGGATATACAAAGGCTGGTGAACCTTGCTGGTTGCTCCTCTTTTTTTGTGAGTTGCAAGCTCCCTGTGTAGGCTAGTCAGGCCTTGTATTTGTGATGCCCCTGCCTCGGCCTCCCGAGTTCTGGGCTTACAGGTATCCTCTCAACACTAGGCCTAACAGCTACTCCTTGGCTGAAGAAATGCAAAGCAGAGGCCAGAGAGCCAGCTTTTTGAATGGAAAAGGAGCTCTTTATGCACCAAGTCTTGGCCCAGGGGGTGAAAAACATGGAAGAGGTGAGGAGAGGAGAGCGATGCATTGAACACCTGAAAGGAACGGTTAATGCAGCAGGTGGCTGGTGGTACTTGCTAGGGACAGGATTGTTCCTTTGGGTGTCACCTGGCAGCATCTGGAGGTGGTTTTAGTTGTCACGGTTTGGGGAGGTGGTGGGTCCAGCGGTCAGAGGCCAGGGGTACTGCTAGGTATTCCATGGGACACAAGGCAACCCTGCAGCAAGAAGCCACCTGCCCAGAGTGGCAAAAGTGCCAAGGCCGAGGAACGCTCTTTTAGAAGACTGCTGGTTATTGGGGGTGGATTTAAGTTTCTGCAGGGCACTGCTGGCAAGGTCGAAGTATGACACTTCCGGATAGCCTCTGAGCTTGGTCTATAATGGTGGTCTCCCTTTCTCAGGGGGGGGTCCCCTCTCTGAACCCTAGAAACTCTAGGGAATGTCACATAGCCCTCAGGGAAGATTACGGGTCAGACCCTTTACTGATAAGAAACCTGTTCAGCAAGCATCTGGGGATTCCTGGAGTACCCGACTCTATGCCAAGGAGACCCTAGCCTTAAGCAAATGACCTTTAATTGTACCTAGAAGCTCTTCCCTTACCCAGAGGATAACCAAGTACTGTGTTTTCCTCTGTGATAGGACCCCATGTTACTGCATGTAAACGAGATCTTGTGCCACTACACGTAGATTAAAGTATCCTGGCACCTCTAGCCCCAGTGAATCAGACACATTCACCACAAACCCCTCCCAGGCTGGATGGCATGCTCGCTTGGGCGCTTCTGCCATTTCTCCACCATGACTGCCTGAGATTCTGGGGGAGAATCATCGCTTGATGCCCAGGGCATGACTTCCAGTCAAGCTAATCAGGCAGTTAAGGCAGTGATGGCAGAGCGGTCTTCGCAGCTGAGGAAGCCTGCTCCATCACCACCAGCTCCCCGCAGGCTGTCGGTGAAGGACCTTT
Source organism: Acomys russatus (assembly GCF_903995435.1). Taxonomy (NCBI): domain Eukaryota; kingdom Metazoa; phylum Chordata; class Mammalia; order Rodentia; family Muridae; genus Acomys; species Acomys russatus. The sequence continues at coordinate 15,126,278 of NC_067140.1, read as the reverse complement.
CAGCCCGCATCTCACCAGACCGTTCAGACATTGGGCATCCATCCATTTCGTTTGCTGTGCTTAGTCCAGCAGGTTGACAAAGGGCTGTAACAGTTTTGCTATCATCATGGGCTCGTGGAACTCTACTGCCATTGGAACCAGCGTTTTCATTCTAATAGAGCTAAACTGTAACACCTGGTAGAGATTCATGCCCCACCTCCCACCCTGTGGAATCAGGAGCCTTGCCAGCCTCACCCTAAAGCACTCCTAAAGCTGGTCCCGAGAGAAGCAGAAACCAGGCCATGGCCAGCCTGCTGGATGCTTAACAAGTTTCAAGCATTAGGTTGAAAATTAAAATTTTAAATTAACAAAAAAACCCAAAACAAACAAACAAACAAAAAAACCCAGAGGGCTAGGATGGTAGCCCAGCTGGTAAAGTGCTTGCCATGTAAGCTTGAAGACCTATGCTTGGATTCCTAGTACTGACGTACACCAGGCAGTGTGGACCTGTTACCCGAGTGCTGGGGAAGTGGAGACAGGGATGCTTGCTCACCACCAAGGTAGCCAAGACAGTGAGAGGCAGAGGCTTGAAAAATACAGTGCAGAGCCGGAGAGATACCCAACACCAATATCTGCCCGCCACACAGACGTGCACACATATACATATCTTCCCACATGATCATGTACACATATTGCACACACATGCACACACACACAAACACACTACACTAAACACACGAGAAAGAGAGAGAGAGAGGCAGAGAGAAAGAGAGAGAGAGAGAGAGAGAGAGAGAGAGAGAGAGAGAGAGAGAGAGAGAGAGAGAGAGCTGAGGCAATATTCTCAAGTGGCCCCCATGTGGGGAATTCCCTTCTCTCAGGGGCTGAGGCCCTGGCAGGCATGACGCTTAGCTGTGAGTCCTCCTCCCTCAGTTAGGCAAAATTTCTAAGAGAGGCCTGCATCCATGAGAGGGGCTATCAGGAAGAACCCACACTGAGGAAAATACCAGGTAATTGTTTGCTGTTCCTGGGTATGGTGGCTCAGGAGGGTCAAGTGTCAAGATTCTAGCCGAGCATCTTGTGTCTCTCTTGGTTTTCTGGTGTCTTAGGACTGCATACACGCCCACTTCATAGGAAGGGAGGAGACAGAAATGGCTCCCTTCATATGCCTTCATTCTACGCAAGAGGGGCTCCTCCAGCACACTTGCCCACGTCTCTTTGCCATACCTAGCTAATCGCTGACAAATGCCTTAGCCTTGCCATCCTCTCTCCATTCTGCTGAGAGTGACCAAGCAAGCAGGACCGGGGTTCTGAGGTTCTGGGATGGGGGATGATGGCTGTTTGCTGGGCCTCCGGAACCTCCCTGTGGCTTCAAAGGGCGCAGCTCCACCACACCCCTCACTGTTGTGCCTCTGGTGGCACCAGCATTCCACCCGGTGTCACTTGAAGCAGGGAGCTCCTGTTGCTCTTCAGTCTCTCTTTGTTCCCCTCCTCTGCTGCTGGATGCTGTCATCCCGTCACCCTGTCACTGCTTCCAGGAAGCCCTTCCCCAGCGACACTCTCGCCACCACCATCACGCTCCCTTCTGTTCCACCCCACAGGAGTGGTTCACACAGCACCTTGTCTCGCAGGCACCCTGACTGCATCGTCACACAGACCGCGAGCCACTGCTGTGGTGGATAGCCGAGTGATCTCTTGTGCAGTGCTTGCCTCTCTGTCCAGATCCTGTACAGTCAACACATGGCCTTATCATGTTAGACCAGATTGACAGGTGTCCTAACACGGTGGCTGGGGTAAGACCCGGAACCGGCATTAACAGCACAATGCATGGTGGCCTCACAAAGCTCACTGTATTCGAAGGGATGGTATTCAGACATACTGCATTAAACGAAAGGTTTCACAGTTTGTGGCTATGGCTATTGGAACATTCAAACTGTGTGTGCACATGCATACATGTGTGTGTGTGTGTGTGTGTGTGTGTGTGTGTGTGTGTGCATATAGAACCCATGCCACACCCTTTTGGGACCACCTTATTTGGAACTTTAGTATACACTCCATGACGGTAGAGAGTGTAACTAGACAGTTTCTGCTATTTCCCCAGGGCTTGGGGTCACCGCCTGGCATAGACTATGCATTGAATGAATTCCTGTCGGGTGAATGACTAGATGAACAAACGAACAAATGAATGAAGTTTAGAAGATTGTATGCAGTATCCTGACTTTGGGCTGAGGGTGTAGCTCAGCGGTAGAGCAGTTGCCTAGCATGCACTAGGTCGTGGGTTCGACCCCCTGATTGCCAGAGCACTCCCTTTCCACATGCGATTTCCAGACTCCTCAAGACCACCTCATGGAATCAGTGCTGTCGCTCACCTTGTCCCAGCCTGCGCGGCTGCCAGCCTTCAGATTGGGGTTCTGTAAACACAGCCGTCTTCCCCACCCTCCTCCTGGACTCCACCCGACAGTGAAGACAAAGCCGGCGAGTCGAACTGCAGGGCTGCAGAGCCAGGACTTCCCATGAAAATCAACAGACAGTGGCTTGCGAATGTTGTCAACCTTGACTGGACAAACATTCTGAAAAGGGCCACTCGTCATTTCAGGGCCCAGCCTGGCAGATGGGAGCCAAGGCAAAGCCAAGCAGTGCCAAGCCCAGGGGAGTCAGAAGGCCAAGCCTCAGAGTCTGGGAGATTGGACAGGCCTGGGCCTGAATCAACCAGGTGGGGTCACCTGTCTCCCTCTTGAGCCAAGGAAAACAGCCATCTACAATGGGAAAGCAGGACCAGCCAGACTCAGGAGCTAGGCTACACAGGCACAGGCCCTAGAGTGGCACCTATGGGCTGGGACTGCCTGGCATTCTTAGAGGCTGAGAATGAACTGTGAGGCTGAGGGCTCTCCAAGCCTGGAGATCTAACTTGAGTCCACAGCTGCTAGCCAGAAATAGAGAAAGGGTACTATGAATTTGAGAAGTCAAAAACAAACTGAACTCTGTGTCTTGAGCCCTCTATTTGGGAGGTAAAGACCTGTGGGTGTGAATTCTGCCTCGGAGCTCCCATTCACGGTTGGCCTTGCACAGTGAGGCTGTAAGTACAGGCAGGATGGGGCCTGAGTGCTCAGAATAGGAGCTGAGAGGACGCCAGGGAGTGAGGGCAGGGGTGGATGTGAACCTTAGATTCTCCACTGGCTGCTTGCAGTTGGTGGTTTGTTTGTTTTAAAAGATTTATTTCTTTATTATTATGTATACAGTGCTCTGCCTGCATGTACACCTGCAGGGCAGAAGAGGGCATCAGATCACATTATAGATGGTTGTGAGCCACCATGTGGTTGCTGGGAATTGAACTCATGACCTCTGGAAGAATAGACAGTGCTCTTAACCATTGAGCCATCTCTCCAGCCCTTCCCACACCCCACCACTCCTTTCCTAAGCCTCATTTTGCTCATCTTTGAAGTGGGCATGGTAAGACCACCTCTCCATAGGGTTATGCAAGGATGTTAAATGCCCTCAAAAGTATTCTGCAGGTTCCTAGGCAGAGCCCTTTGTTGGGCAGGTGGCTGAACAGATAGTCGTGTAAACACAAAGACCTTTGTTTGAATGCCCAGAACCCCAAGGCCAGGCACGGGGAAGCACATGTCTGTAATCTTAGCTCACCTATAGTGCCTGGGAGGCAGAGACAGGAGAATCCGTGAAGGCCTGTGAGCCAGCTTGTCTGGTGCATGAAGCAGGACTGCAAACAGCAAGGAGGCCTGGACTCAACCAAGTGGGAGGCAGAAGGTAACGCTCAAGGCAGTCCTCTGATCTCCATGTGGCACATCACGCCCACGTGCACACGCAAACGCGCACACGCGCTACTCACAAAAATAAAATGCATCCTTTGTCTGCTATGCTTGTAAGAGTTCTCCCCAGAAAGGGAGGTGAGTGGGGAGGAGTCGGGGGGGGGAGGGAGAAGGAGGAAGTCCCCAGGGAGAGAGGCAAACCTTTCAATATTCTAGCCCTTTGCCCCTTGCAGGACATGAAGCCTTTTACAGATATCTGCAAGCCCCGCCTCTGCCATATGCTAGATGCCGCTCAGAGCTGGCTGGCTGTCACTCCCTGGCGACTGACTTCAACAGCCCCCTGGCCTGCCTCCCCCAGACTCGCTCTGCCAGCTCCCTGAGTGAGATCTTAAAACACCACTCTGGCCTTGTCATGCCCCCACTAAAATCCCTTTAATGGCTCCCACTGCCCCTGGGCTAAATTCCAAACTTCACAGGGACCTAAAGCAGTGGCTTTCATTTCTCTGACCCCCAGTGCACAGTAAGAAACCTATTTTACAACACAACACAGAGGAGCCCTGTACCAAACTGGGAAAAAAGGCTGCAGAGACCACGCTGACCTTGGGCCACGCTCTGGGCTTTCTAGTCTCTCCAAAAGCTCCTCCCCTTGCGCAAGCTGCCTGTGGCCCATCGAATTGTCGAATTGATTCTGGGGCCTACTGAACCTTGGTTCAGAACTCTGAGAGCCAGGCATGAAAGTGAGGCCCTTTGACCTCATCTCTTTTCCCTCTCTGCTGCTAACCCTGGTGCCAAATGCCCTCCAGCCACTGGGCCTCTTCATATGTGGTTCCTTCAGTGTAGAGCACTGTTCCCACTGTCTGTCTGGCATAGCCAAAGGCCACATCCCAGAAGACCACAAGACCCTGTCTCAAGCAAGGTGGCAGGTGAAGACTGACCTGAGCTTGACCTTTCACCTCCACATGTGTGCACCCCACTCACAATGCTTTTAAAACATCCCTCTAGAACAGAGATCCCCTAAATCCAGCATATTACCCTGTTTTGTTTCCTCTAGAGCCCTAAACAGGGCTTCTCTATGTAGCCTTGGCTGTCCTGGACTCACTTGGTAGACTAGGCTGGCCTCAAACTCACAGCAATATGCCTGCCTCTGCCTCCCGAGTGCGAGTGCTGGGATTCAAGGCATGCACCACCACGCCCGGCCTAAATTTTATCTTTATTTCTACCCTTGTCTTCCGGTGCCCATTCACAGATCATGAGTTCAGCCCCCGCCTTGCTGCCGTCAGGGCACGTGCAGGACCTCCTAGTCGCTCAGCTTGTTTCTTTTCAACATTTGACTGCTGTGTGAATAGTTCGGCACCTGGCCTGAGCCCTACCTGAAGACACACAGACACACCTCAGAGGAGACAGAATAGAGATTAGTGTGGGTCCTCGCCACCTGAAGACAGGGATGGAGGGCACAGAGTTTGAATTGGAAACACCTGTGAGGGCCGGCTCTAGCCTGGGAGAGGCAGTTTATATTGTCTATACTACACCAGGAGGAACTCTTGGAGGCCACCATGTCACCGTGGCCAAGCCACACAGCTTCTCAATGCCTCAGTCCCCTCAAGTATCCATAGAAGCCATGTGAGCTCCATTCAGTGGGCCGTCTGGAGGAATCATCAACTCATTTAGATGAAATGCCCCAGATAGCATTGGCAATCGGCAAGCACGTGAGGCGAGCTCCTAGGATCTGGGACCCGTGTGCTCCAAGATCAGTGTCAGTGCCTCCTCTTCCTAGGTTCAGTGTTCTGCGTGGCTAGAGTTGGCCTTTAAAAAGTCGCCTGGGCTCAGTGGGAAAGTGCTTGCCTAGCATGCACAAGGCTGGAGGTTCAATCCCCAGCATTTACCCTCCATCACCCCAGGAGTAATATAAACAAAAGTTATTTTTTTTCCTGCAAGCTTTTCCAGGCACCTCCCCTGCCCCCGACACACACACTGAGATTTCTGTGTGGGCCAGTGGTTCTGACATTCCTCTGCATGCCTCTGAATGAGAGTTGGGGCCTGAGAGCTGCAAAGAGCAGATGGGTGGTGGATGGATGGGTGGATGGATGGGTGAATGGGTGGATGGATGGATGGATGGGTGGATGGGTGGATGGGTGGATGGATGGGTGGATAGGTGGATGGGTGGATGGTTGGATGAGTGGATGGTTGGATGGGTGGATGGATGGGTGGATAGGTGGATGGATGGATGGATGGGTGGGTGGATGGATGGGTGGATGGATGGATGGATGGATGGGTGGGTGGATGGATGGATGGGTAGGTGGATGGATGGGTGGATGGATGGATGGGTGGATGGATGGATGGATGGGTGGATGGGTGGATGGATGGATGGATGGGTAGGGGGTGGATGGATGGATGGATGGGTGGATGGATGGATGGGTGGATAGATGGATGGATGGGTGGATGGGTGGATGGATGGATGGATGGGTAGGGGGTGGATGGATGGATGGATGGGTGGATGGATGGGTGTATGTGATGTGCAAGTGTGTGGGCAAAGTTTCCTTCTCTCTCTGACACTATCACATGCCAGAGTGGGAGCAGCTGGAGGAAGAGGTTTATTCTTATTTGTGTGTATACAAGTGTGTGTGCTGGGGGAGGTGCAAGTAGCTGAGAGACACAGGAAGAAGTTGAAGATGCCGTGGGATGTAAGCCTGCACTGAAGTGCTGAAGAGGGACCATGTCTTGCTAGCATCAACTAAGATGGTGACCCGGTACTCTGTAAACTCACCTGATTTCACTAGCTGGTGGGGATGCAGGTGCTGACAGGCTGAGGAGACTGGCATTGGGGTTATGGAAAAAAGAAGTGTGTGCACCACCACTAAGGACATGCTGGGGAGAAGAAAACGACAGAGTAGAGACTCGGGAGGCGGCTCAGTGGGAAAAGACTTGCTGTGCAAGCATGAGGACCTAAGTTTGAATCCCAGAATCCACATAAAACCGGGCACAGCAAAGTGCATGGGCAATCCCAGCATTCACGCTGTGAGAAGATGGGAGGTGGAGCCATCAGGATCCTTGAAAGCTCTCAGGAGACCTGAGTTCAAAGTTGGCTTAAAGTAGCAAACAACAAAGAGACCTGATTTCAAACAAGATGAGTGCCAGCAACTGAGGTTGTCACCTAACTTCCACTTATGCAGCACGGCATGTATGTGCTGGTGTGTGCATGTGTGTGTGTGTGCCTGTGTGTGCTCGTGCATGTGTGTGTGCCCCCTCCATTCGTACCTATGTGTATTTTTTAAAAATATTTTTTATTTAATTTTAATTTATGTGAGTTGGTGTGAGGGTGTGAGGGTGTGAGGGTGTCAGATCTTGGAGTTACAGACAGTTGTGAGCTGCCGTGTGGGTGCTGGGAATTGAACCTGGGTCCTTCGGAAGAGCAGGCAGTGCTCTTAACCACTGAGCCATCTCTCCAACCCCTACATGCATATTTTTTTTTAAATAAAAGGAAGCACGGAGTATAGGGCAGCCACTTCAGAACTGTTTTTGACAAGCCTTAGTGGCCAATGGTGAGAGGAGAGGCCAGAGAGACTAGGCTTCTGCGCCAACCATCGAGAGAGGGAGGCAAGTGTCCTCTCATCAGGAAGAAGGCCACCAGGATGGCAGGGCAGTCAGCTTGGGACAGTCAAGGCTGCTACCCATTTCATCATTCAGAGAACCCCAGGAGGCCTCTTAGTGTCCAAGTTCTCTATAGCTGCTGTCTTGAAGTGCCATGCATTTAGTAGTTGAGGATAAAAATAAATGTTTTCTCTCACACTTCATAAGACCAGGACACCAGAGTCAGCATCTTTGGCTCTTCTGGCTGAAGGAATCTCTGGAGATGCATTCTCTCGACGGTCTTGGGGAGACTCTTCTTCCTCACATCTTCCAGTTCTTGGCTTGTGACTGCATCCATCCAATCTTCCAGGCTAAAGTCTCCGACTCTGTCTTCATTCTGCTTTCTTTTCTTTCTTTCTTTTCTTTTTCTTTTTCTTTCTTTCTTTTTTTTTTCTTTTTCTTTTCTTTTTTTTTTTTTTTGGCTTTTTTTTTTTTGTTTTTCGAGGCAGGGTTTCTCTGTGTAGCCTTGGCTGTCCTGGACTCGCTTTGTAGATCAGGCTGGCCTCAACTCACAGGGGTCCACCTGCCTCTGCCTCCAGAGAGCTGGGATTAACGGCGTGTGCCACCACGCCCGGCCTTCATACTGCTTTCTTAAGTGGTGTGGGTCTGGGCAAAGTGCTCTTCTTTTAGGACTTTGGGGCCAACTTGGATAGTCTAAGATCATCTCTTCCTCTCAAGATCTTTAATACAATCCCATCTGCAAAATCTATGTTGCCTAAGGTAATATTTACCTTTTTAGTTTTTGTTCCACTCTGGGGGGTCAAATCCAGAGCCCTTTACATGCTAGGCAAGTACTCTGTCCTGAAATCATACCTTTAATCCTTTTAAAAGTTAATTAATTTTTATTTTTCAAGACAGACCCTCGTTTTGTATCCCAAGCTGGTCTTGAACTCGATCTCTCTGGCCCCATTTTCTGAGTGCCAGGATTCTGGGCGTGTATCACCAGGCCCAATCGACACTTAGGAATTTCAGTATTAGGAATCTGATATCTTTGGGGGACACAGTTCAGCCTAGTGCACTTGATGTTGGTCAATTCTTATGGGAAATTCTAAAAAGTTTGCACAGTTGACAGGCTTGCCAATTGGTAGGCAATTAGAAGTGGTTAAAAAAAAAATCCCAATGATGCAGGCATCTGCAGAGATAAAGAATGCAGGTGCTGTGAGGATTATGACATTGTAAAACAGGTAAGAAACACATGCTTACAGTAGCGGAGGTCATGTTCAGTGGGTGTTTAGTGCACCCGGGGCTCTGTTGGTACTGTTGCACCTTGCCTGAGACGTCCAATTTCAAAGGTTCAGAGGCCAACGCGCTGACCATGTTCTAGCCCTTTCCACTTGGACACAGGTACATACTATTTAACTGGATCTCTTGCAGCTAGGTGTAGCTAATCACTGAGTTGTGACCCATGGATCATGGACACAAGTTGTGTGTGCAATATGTGTCTGTGATACAGACTGCACCAGCACAGATCTGTAGATAAATGACTTATGGCCCATCAAGCTTCTGACTCTCAAATCATAGCTTCTCTTTTCGCATCACCTTGACAACTTGTCAATGAGAGATCAGAGGAACAAAATTTACCAGAAAATCTGTACATAGGAGATCACCTGTGACCCTCTGGCTACATGCTGTGCTTGTCACACCAGCTAACATTACCTTAACCACTCCCCAATGTCTCTCTTTGCATTTGCAGGCTCCCATGCCTTTTCTGAGGGAAGGCTCCAGAGCACATATTTATTATAAGCTGGTCCCATCATCAGTAAGCCTGGAATGCCTGGAGAATAACCTGCTCAGTTACACATCCTTCATGCTTGCCTTCCCTTCCCTTCTTGTCTCCCCACTTCCAGTATAATGTTTCCCAGAATCACCTCTTAGATAGACCATGCACATCTGAATTTTCATCTGAATATCAGTACATAAAGCTAGTGAATGCCCATTGAGATTCTATGAAGGCTGCACAGCAAAGCCCTCTAGATTGTGTTTAGAGCCAGAATCAGCCTGAGTAGCAGCGATGGTTTGAGCTTGACTGCTGCCTTTTGGTTCCCTCAGGAGTGAGTCGGCTTGAAGAAACCTAGCTGCAAGGGAGTCTGGAAATACTGCCATCAGCCTTGCAGGTTCTCAGTCCAGTGACAGAGTTGAGAATAGGTGCTAATAGGCTGACCATAGTGCCCTTCCCACAGTCCAGCCCTCCAGCCAAGAGGCAATTTTGAAATGCAGAAGCCAGCTCTAAGACTTTCACATTTATGGACACTGAGTCTCAGAATCTTAGGCTCCTGGAGTTAGAGGGTCCTGAAGATTGTTTTATGGTGGCAAAACCCAGTCTCTGAGAAGGGAAGGTCTCAAATAGGGTAAGGGGCATATGGGAAACAAAATTTATTCCTTTCTGATCTTGGAAAATAATTGATATATATATTCAAGACAGGGTTTCTTTGTGTAGCCTTGACTATTTTGGACTTACTTTATAGACCAGGCTGGCCTCGAACTCTCAGAAATCCGCCAGCCTCTGCCTTCCAAGTGCTGGGATTAAAGGTGTGCGCCACCACCACCACTGCCCAGCTAATTGATATATTTTAAAGGCTTATTTATTTTTACTTTATGTGTATGAGTGTTTTGCCTGCATGCATTTATATGCAACACATGTGTGCCTGTTGGATCTCACGGAACTGGGGTTGCTGGTGGTAGTGAGCCACTGAATTGGTGCTAAGAATAAAAACTGGGTCCTCTATAAGAGCAACAAATGCTCTTAAATAGTTCCTGAAAGTAACTGACATTTATATTATAGCTATGTGTCTGTGAAGGCTGAAGTGCCCTCTTCACCCATGTCCCTGCACCACCTTTAAACAAACCTGCAGAGATGGCTCCTCACACAGCAGTGTGGAGTCTGTGCCAGGTGCCATCTATGTGGTGAAGAAAGCAAAGCCAACTGGCCGGCACTCACCCAGCTCCCACAATTCACCTTGCCCCAGTAGCTCAGCCCCCTGTCACAACATCCTTTCATGTTTTGTGCACATCACAGGGTGGCTGAAGATGCATAGCTCAGGCAGATAAAAGCTGAGCCCCTTGCTGAGCCCCACTGTAGTTCAGAGGCAGGACCAGGACCTCCTGCCGCATGACTCTGCTTCTGTCCTCCCTCTATCTTAGGCTGTACAAATACTCCCAAGTCCCAGACTAGGGCTCAACACGTAGAAAACTACCATGCTTTAAAGCCAAGCTTGAGGGCTGGAGAGATGGCTCAATGGTTAAGAGTGCCGCCTGCTCTTCCAGAGGTCCTGAGTTCAATTCCCAGCAACCACATGGTGGCTCACAACCATCTATAATGTGATCTGATGCCCTCTTCTGGCCTGCAGGTGTACATATATGCAGACAGAGCACTGTATACTTAATAAATAAATATATCTTTAAAAAAAAAATAAAGCCAAGCTTGAGTAGTCCATGCATGAAATGAACACTTACTGAGTGCCTACTGTTCAGAGCGTGTGGGGCTGGAACATGCTGTGTATGGGCTGAGTGAGCATCAAATCAAAACAGCAAGGAAAGCAGAATGGAACCCACAGCCAGAAAGCACCGAGAATCCTCACTGTCTCCCTCAGCCCTGACCCAGCTGGGCCTGAACTTTTTTCTAATTCCAGACCCTCCGTTCCTCCAGCCCACATATCCCCTCCCCCGGATAAACTGGCTTGAACTGGGTTTTCTGCAAACTGAGTCTTCACTATGAGGGTAGGTTGGGTCCAGATAAAATTTCATATTTATCCCAGTTCTAAGCGCTGGACTCCGGGGCTGGGGAGATGCCTTAGCGGGCATGGCAAAGCTAGCGCCACACAAGCATGAGGACCTGGGTTCAGATCGCCTGACCGTGTGAAGCCAGATCTGGTGGCATGCTTCTGCAACCTAGAGCTTCTGTGGTGAGATGGGAGGCACCTAAGTGGTGAACTGCAGGCTAGCAAGAGATCTCGCCTGCCATTGCCATCCCCCCACCGCTGAAACTATAAACAAGGTCAACAGGGCCTGAGGAATGACATTGGAGGTTGACCTCTGACCTCCACACACACCACACACCTGTTCCCACAAAACTGGAATGACTAGATAATCCTAAAATGGCCCAGTTTAGTCTCAGGTATATGAGAAAAGGCCACTGTGAAGGAAGCTACTCGCTGATCATCTAGGGCAAGGAAATGGGTCAGTAGGCATTTTCTTTGAAGAGCAGAAGAGAAAAATTTAGAGGCTTCTGGGGGCTGAGAAGCCTGTCTCTTTGTTGTAGAAGGCGGGGCGGGGGGAGAAGGATGCAAAGCATACAGGAGCCAGTGGTCATGGTCTTGTGGCAATAAAACTTTATTTACCTCACAGTTAAGTGAGGAAATAGGACTAACCTTGCTCTAGATCCGTTGAGAAAGCAGGTTAGAAGGGCAGCAAGTGAGATCCACAGGAAGGGCTAATTAGGGGCTCCGGTCTCAATAAAGCCTATGATCCAACTCAGTGTCTGTAAACTGTGGTCCCTGGATCGGTTCCCACTGCTGTCTTCATAAATAAAGGCTTATTTGTTTCTGTATTGTCTGTACCTGCCCTGACACAGACGGGAGATGAGCAGAGGTAAGTAGCTACTGGAAGGTTGTTTGGACCCGAGATTTTGGACTCTCTGCCCCCCGGTCAGTCAGAGAGCATGCTTGCTAGCCTCTGGTCTCCACAGGGTCCTCCAGCCCTCACCCCGTGTTCAAAGAATGGTGTCAAGCGCCTTTGGTTGGACCTGGGGCCGCATGCACAAACGCTCTGAGAACAAAGGCAGCCCCAAGCAGAACATTGTTTTTAATAAAGTGGAAAGGGCAAGAATCAAAGTAGTAATGCTCAGACCCGCACCCTGGAGAGACTCTGACCACAGTGACGCCTGAGAATCGAGTTCACAGCTAAGACGCACTCCATAAATGTTAAAATAACAAGAACAATAAATAGTAATAAAACACAAAGCTCTGCATGCAGGCTCCCCGAGCTGGACCTCCCAGGGTTTGAGCTGGGGAGCCAGGAGGTCAGGCTTGGCAGAGGTTCTGCAGGGGCCTTGCAGGGGCTGAGTGGGGCTGGGGGGGGCGGGCGGGAGGGGAGAAGGAGGGGGGAAGAGGAGGAAGTTCATCTATGAGCAGGCACTGAGGAGAATGCTTCATTTGCAAGATGGAACCATCTGCTAGGTAAAGAGACCCAGGTCCCGAGGCCACCATGAAATCTTAACATCCTCCAGGTCAGGACTTGGGAGATGGTTCTCCACGCCTGGGGACCTGGGTTTGATGCATAGCACCCTTGTAAAAGCTGTGTGTGACACCTGTAACTCTAGTACTGGGTACAGAGGTGGGGGTGGGGGCGAGATAGGAGGGTCTCTGGAGTTTGCTGGCCAGCCAATCTAACAAGCTCCAGGCAACACCACTTCTAAGGGATCTGATGCATTCTTCTTGAATCTGTGTGGACAAAAACGTGAGTGCACGCACAGAGACACATGCACACACTCACAAATAAATGAGATAAAATCTTAAAAAAAAAATAAGACAGAGAGTAAATGAGGAAAGCATCCAATGTTGACCCTTGGTCTCCACGCACTCTGCTCCACACACACAGCCACAAACATACACACACGCACACACACACACACACACACACCACACACCATACACGTTCAATGTTTTTTTTAGCCTGTCTGAATGCTGAGGGCATCCTTATCCCAAGCACATGGGACCCCACATGCCAAGTCTTCCTGAAGCTCCAGTGAGCCATCTCAGCTATATTGTCTTGGTAGCCTCACCTCTCGAGCAAAGAGCTGAGGAAGGTCTTCAAGGCCGGCTGAGCCCAGCCACATCGTGCCAGGGGCTGCCGCACAAGCAGAGACACAGCCCCTTGCTGCAGCGTGTCCAGAGGTGAAGGGGCGACCACATCCCTCATCATCACCGAAGAGTCTAAACTCTCAGAGCACCAGTGACACAGAGGACTGTCTGGCCTCTCAGTGGCCAGTGCTCCGCAAGGCTTTAGTCTTAAAGTCATGTGGTACCCCATATGGTACAACAGCCAGCAGTGGGCAAATGGGGCCTATCCATGAGGCTGCTCAGGTCCTGGAGATGATTTAGAGTTAGCTAAAGATAAGGAACCCGAGCTTTCAGTATACTTCAGCTTGTCCCCAGTAGCCAGCTACTTTGACTTCAGTCTGCCGAACGCTAAAGAGCTCTTAAGTGTGACCAGGCACTGGTCACAGCCCTGTATTCACCCTTCATGCTGCTGGGATGTAGATACAGCAGGACCCCATTAGGCAGACAAGGATGCTGAGGTCCAGAAGGTGAGACTACCAGGGCTGGGGAGCTTCCTGCTGCTTACTGTGGGGCAGAGTGACCAAGGAGTATCTTTGCTTCCACACCCTTTCTGCTAGCTGGGCCTCTTCTTAAGACTCAGCATGCTGGAGGCCGGGCAACAGTTTGAGAATACTCAGAGAGTGCCAGGTCCACGGAAGAGGAGGAGTGACACAGCAAAGAGCTTATAGAGCGTTCTGGAGAGCTTGAAGGAGCTGGTCTTGTCTCTCCTTCCAGATTAGCGATGAAATTGCTGAAGTGAGCGGGGCGCCATGCAGGGCAGGTATCAGCTCAGCTCATGCCCTCCTGCTGATCCTAGCTGCATATAGGCAGGGTCACCTTCTGCACCACCCAGCGAGAGGCCAAGGCTAGAGGCTGTTGCAATTGCTAGTACAGCCCTTAGCAATGGCCATAGCATCAGATGACCACCTCCAGGTGGAACCTCTGACGTCTTGTCCCCACCTCCCACAACCCCCTTGTCCTTAGGTCTGGAGGAACTGTCCCCACCACACAGGGGACTGACTCACAGGAGCACTGAGCCAGGCGTTCTTCCTATTTGGGCCAGGAAGACAAAAAAAAAAAAAAAAAAAAAAAAAAAAAAACAACAACAACAACAACAACAAAAACAAAAAACAAAAAAAAAAAAAGAAAGAAAGAAAGAAAGAAAAGACTTTTTCCCAAGAAAGAACAGGAGTGGGAGGGGGTTGCTGGAGAGATGGCTTGGTGGGTAAGGTGCTACTGTCCAAGGGTAAGGACCTGAGTCCATATGAAAAGCTGGGCATGGTGGCACCAGGGAGGTGGAGACAGGAGGATGCCTGGAGCTCATTGTCCAGCTAGTCTTCTTGCCAGTTGGTGAGCTCTGAGGTCAAGGAGAGATCCTGTCTGAAAACAACAAAACAAAACAAAAACCCAAACTAGGCAGCAATAGACTCCCTCCACTGACCCCTAGCCTCCACACGCATACGCACACACAGGGGCCCAGGAAAATAAACTGAGCCCTGAGAGTATTTTACCCAGAGGCACTCTGATGAATCAGGCACAAGTGAGGCCACCAGCTTGGCTTAAATTTCTTCCTGCTTTGAAAGGAAGGAGGAGGGAAACGGGGGTGGGGGGTGGGGTGGGGGTGGGGTGGGGTGGGGGGCACCCAGTATACTCAAGCCTCCTTCACTTCCACCCTGATGCTCCACTCAGGCAGGTGCCTCAGGCAACTTTCTTCAGAAGTGTAAGGTTTAAGCCTGGAGTAACACGTACTGAGACCCGCCAAGCCCATCTTCCAGGTGAAGCTTCTTGCCCAAATCCAGCTGCAGGCTCCTTGAAGCCCTCACTGTCACCATCTTCCCATGGAGGGCCATACTCAGGGTACTTTGGCACATTTTCTCATTAACACCCACAACACATCTGTGAGGTAGGAACACTCTCTCCACCCCAGGAGAAGGTGACACCAGGAACGGGCAGGTTGGTCAACAGAAATGAACGACTGGTGGATTGAAGTCATCTTCCGCTTCAGGACTTTTACAGAGACTATTGACACAACGGTTCTCAATTTGTGCCTCTCAACCCCTTTAAAGGGAGGAGGGAGGGTCACGTATCAGATATTTATTTACATTATGATTAATAAAGGTAACAAAGTTACAGTTATGAAGTAGCAATGAAAATGACTGTGATTGGGGCTCACAGCAACATGAGGAGCTTTATTAAAGGGTTGCAGTGTTAGGAAGGTTTCGAAGCCCTGGTCTAGATGCTTGAAGCTGGACTCCCTTCCAGATTTATTCTGTCAAATGCTTCCCCTGATGGGAGAGCGAGTCCAGGACCGAGAACTCTATGTAGATGGCCTCAGAAAATTCCCTCTGAGCTGGGCCTGTCTGGTCCTCTGTAGAGGGAGGAGCTGGCTTGGGGGATTTTGTGGTTTGCTTTGTCACAGGGCACAGGGTCAGTGTCCCAGGTGGAGTTATAAGCCAGCAAGTCTCAAGCCACAGCTGGTGTGTGGCTCTCTCCTGTTCGACCCCAGGGGAACAGATTGCACCTTCAGTGCTGCAGAGCTGGCAGCTGGAGACCCTCTGAGATGGTATCTCTGTGGGTTGCGTTCACACGCCCAAAGACTACACAGAAATTGTCCCCGAATATCAAGCAGATGAACTCTTGGCCACTCTGAGAGCAAATGTTTATCATGGAGTCATCACCTGCCAAGGTCTTCTGAGATACTTCACCTAATCCTAAAACAAGCTGCAGGAGGAAGGGCCAGGGGAAACTGAGGCACAGTGAAGGGAAGCCACTTGCACCAGTCACATGGCAGAAAGGCAAGGCAGGCTGTGTTCTTGTGTGTGTGTGTGTTGTATGTGTGTGTGTACATCTTTATGTGTATGCAAATATGTGTAGATGTTCATGTGTGTGTACATAGATGTGGAGGTCAGAGCTCTATGTTTCGTGTCTTTCTCTGCCTCTCTCCGCCATCTTTTTTTTTTTTTTTGAAACAGGGTCTCTCAATGAACTGAGAACTTGCCAAGTTAGCTAGACTGTTTGGCCAGCAAACCTTAGGGACACTCCTGTCTGTGACCCAACCCCTCCCCCCTAAGAACTGACACATCCCACACTCCTGTCTCCTTTTGTGGCTGCTGGAGATGTGAGCCCACGTCCTCATGTTGCACAGCAGCACTTTACCCATGGGGCCATGCACCCAGCCCCTGGAGCCTTCTTTACTTACTAAGTTGCCTCTCTTACCAGGACCTGCTAGGCTCTATGGATGCCACACATACTGGTAACTTTATTTTATTATTATTTTTTTCCAAGACAGGGTTTCTCTGTGTAGCCCTGGCTGTCCTGGACTCACTTTGTAAACCAGACTGGCCTCGAACTCACAGTGATCCACCTGCCTCTGCCTCCCGAGTGCTAGGATTAAAGGCGTGTGCCACCACCACCCAGCTCATTCTGGTAACTTTAATTCCTCAAGGTTGTTCTGTCACTGGATGCCACATCATTTTACAGATTTAGAAGCTGAGTTCCGTCCCCCCCCCCCCCCCCGCCGCGCCCCGACCAGGCTAAGGAAGCTGCTCCAGGCCATAGTCCTGGGGAGGGATGGCCCTGTCATCAATGGGCTTGACTCCTGGTAGGTCACAGGGTGATGGAATCACATTAGATGGAATCTAGCCTCTTACAGGGAGGGGGCAGGAACCCATTTTATATATGACAGAGTGGCAACTCACCAAAGATGCTCCAAATGGGACCTCGCTGCCTTGTCAGCATGCGGGTATCCTCAGCTTTCTCAGTCAGTACACAGTGACATCCAGCCTTTTCCGGGCCTTTGGGAGAAAATATGTCCTTTCTACCGCCACATATTATGTATGTAGCTGCTTCTCCACTGATGCTGAAGGGGAGAAGCCAAAACGGCAGTTGCAGGTGGTGAGACAGATGGTGAGGCAGGAGGCCACGGGCCACAGGTGAACCTTTCACCCCAGGGTCACTGGCCCCACTCTGCAGGTCGCCTGTGGCTAGCAGGCACATTCTACTGTGGCAGCTGTTGGGATCTCAGTGTGAGAGGCCTAGGGGGTGGGTGGGTGGGGGGAAGTGGGGGAAGAGGTGGGGCACGACTCAGGCTTGGTCAGCAGGAGACAGCTGGCCCCAACCCCCATGCCACCAGCTGCCTGGAACTCCCTCTGCCTACTGCCCTTGAGAAGCCGTCCCAGAGCCACAGCCCTTCTGGACTCCTTTGCTTGGCCCTGCCCACCCACACTGAACAAAGCATTTGGGTGCTGCCATAGTCTGTTCTTCATCCCTCCCTCCCCACCTCCCTCCCTCCCTCCCTCTCCCTCTTCTGTCCTTTTTTTTCTTCCCTCCTTGGATCACAGCACAAGCTGACATGTGGAGCGCGTCCAGTCAAGCCCTGGCACATAGCAAGTGCTCAGTAAATGCTTGCTACTTCTGCTGTTGACTTGTGTTGCTGCCCATTCTGTGCAGGAAGCCCCCTTGTTCGTTATGATTTTAAATCCAGGAAATGTTTATTTGACTAAGCTGAGCCCTCCCTGCTCCCCCCTCCCCCGCCCATGAAGCTTCCTGATACAGCCAAGAGGGTCTCTCTGGTTCCTGCACCCCTAGAGGCCTCACACAATAACTGGGCAGCAGGAGCTGGCAGCGTGGTGAATGCCTGGTTCGTGGAGTTCTATCTATAAGCCAGTTGTACCCTCACTTATCCACCCACAGCTCAGCACACACTGTCTTATATTTACACTCCTCTAACCACTATGCCTTAATAATGGACCCATTTTGTTGATGAGGAAGCTGAGGCTTGCCAGGGCTATGTGACTCAGGCCAGGCCAGGTCTAAGCAGCGCTGTGTGGAACAGGAGAGAGGAGTTGCCTGGTACCTTCTCCAAAAACTCTCATAATGGTCCGAGCCTGACTGTGCCGTCTGAGAACACAGCCCAGTTTCTCAGATTCTGCCGCAAACAAACTTACGTCTGTGGTGAAGTGTTCCAGGAAAAGCATCCCCACCCTCCCCTTGCCTGGAAGATGCCTGGCTTAGTCAGGACCCTTTGCCATGCAAATGAGAGGAGAATTTGCTCAAATTGGTTCAAATTAAAAGGAGGGCTTTCTGGTTTACATGGCTACAAACCCTAAGATGTTGGCTTCAGGCACAGCTTGATCAAGGAATTAAAAAAAACCAACCTCCCCACTACCTCATCCCTCCCCTAAATACACATCCTCCGCCTCCCAACCATTATTGTTAGTAATCAGGCAACAATACAGTCACCCCTTAAGGTCTGTTTTTATTTGCCTCGTCCAGTTTTATACCCTGACAGCCTCTCCCACAAGCTGTTGGCAATGCTGTCTTACAGAAACTTCAACCTAGTCCCATGATGGAGGGAGGTAAGAAGACACCTTTCCCTCTAACAGTAAAGGTTGAAATCCCAGGAAATGCTCTGATTGGCTGGTTTTGGGTCACATGCCCATTCCTGGTCCAACCACTATCACCAGGGTGGAGGGACCCATGTGCTCTCCAAGCTCTAAGACTAGGGGCTCCTGTGTCAGAGGGTGGGTGGGCCTAGCCTGGCTCCTTCAGCCTGGCACAGAAGATCTGGCTGATAGTCAACCATGAGAGATATTTACAGAAGAACGAGTGAACAAATGAGTTGATTTTTCTGGACGGTGGTTTCCAATTGTCCTTTGTTAGCTCATGTCTAAGTTGCCTTCAGGAAGCATGTCCCGAAATGTTGGATTAAAATATGAACAATAGGAGGCTGGAAAGTCGGCTCAGCAGGTAAAGGCATTTGCCGTGCAAGCCTCAGAAGCTGACCTGGAGTTCTTCCAAGCACTTGGGACTAAGATGCTGACTCATAGGACAGACTGGTATGCAGCTGCTGGCACATAAAGATGACAAAACACCGAGAGGTGACGACATCAACCCAAGCTCACATTGCCACCGAGGGGCTGTCTACGTCATGAAAGTTTATGCTGTCACGGACCCCACTTCCTGAGAACTTCGAATACTGAGAGGGAACAACCCTTGAAGGCAGCCATAGTAATGGAGTTTGTACAGTCAACGAAGTTGTCACTGTCTGATCACTGCTGTGTTTCATCTTTATCACAGCCCTCGGAGAGAGCTGTCATTGAAAAGTGCGCATGCGCGTGTGGGTGCATGCGTGCGTGCATGCGTGTGTGTGTGTGTGTGTGTGTGTGTGTGTGTGTGTGTGTGTGTGTATGTATGTGTACTTGGAGGCCAGAAGCCAGGATCTTGTATCTTCCTTCATCTTCTCTTTTGAGTCAGGGTCTTTCCCTGAGCCTGGAACTCATCGATTCAGCTGGGCAGGCTGGCCAGTGAACTCCCAGAATCCTCTTGGCTCTGTCTCCGGCACTGGGATCACAGGTGCACACCATCTCACTCAGCTTGTGTACGAGCACCTGGGATCTGAACTTGAGTCCTCACGCTTGGGTGGTAGCACTGCACCCACTGAGCCAGCTCCTCAGCTCCACAGAGCTATCTAGCAAAGGAGACTGAGGAGGACAGAGGAGCGAGGCCAGTCACCCAGCTGGCACCAGGGACAGTGAGCCCTTAAATCAGGTTGGTGGCACCACTCCGTTGGTGGCAGCCTCTGCTGACAGACGGGACAAAATGACTGCCAGTGGGCTGCTAGCTACGACGTCCAACAGGACCCCGGGAGTGGTTTCTGGGCCTTCTTTGCCTGGAAGAGGACAGGCTTCGAGCATAGCCCTGAGAGGGGAGAGTGTTCCCACTCAGCTTACCCTGGTCCTCTCCCACCTGGCCTGAGGCCCCTATTCTCCTCCCTGGCCTCCGAGCTCTGCCCCCACAGAGACGTGCTTCCAGCTTTCTCTCCTGTCAGAGTAAGTTGCTAGTGTTGTGTATTTACAGGGTAAAGGCGTGTGGTTTGAATGAATAAATTCAAACAGACCGAGTAGCCTTTCCCCTCTGATCCACTTCTCATCCAGTGCTTGTGTGTATCTGGCCACATTCTGGACACCTGCATCCTTTGGTCACTTGCCATGTCCCTCTTAGCCATGGTGGTCCGCTGGTGTGAGCTCTACTCCTTCCTCTAGTCCTCTGCCCAGGTGGCTCCCTTGGCCCAACATGCTCTTCCTGTGCCAGAGTTCTCACTTCCTTCTCAGGTATCCTCAAGACTCAGTGAAAGCCATCTTCTTTGCTGCTCCCGTGGACAGTGCTGGTGGCAGCTGCAGTGCCTCCTCCGTCCCCTGAGGCACATCTCTGTTTCTCTCTCTGATCACCCCTCTGGGTGGAGTGGGCACCCCCAAGGCCCAAGGTGCTGATTCAACAAGGGATCAGCACTTCTCAAGCACCGTCTGCAGCCACTGTACCCGACTCTGTATGGATATGAGACCCAGCTGCACCACGAATTATCTGCTCTGTGACTTTCGGAGGAGCTAGCAGGACAAGGGAACCTCTTTCTGTTAATGTGGCCTGCCCTCTGGATGACAGATGCCTAGAATGAAGGGAAAGAAAAAAATCTGCCCCAGAGGGAGGTGACAGAGAAAGCTAAAGCCCAGCTAAAGGGGAAGGGGACAAAAGGGAAGGGAGGGACCACTTTAAGAGTCAGACTTTTCTGTTCTGTGAGCTTATTAAATCCCTATATTTGTTCCAACTACTTTGAAATTTCTTTTTGCTAACTGCCACACAAAGTGCTTTAATCAATACAGAAAGTCTTGATATAACCAAAGCTGTCTACTGGCCCTGACAAACTTTTGGCTTTACGTCCATCTCCTGGCCTGCAGTGGGAGGCTGGGACAGCATGCGCCAGGCCATACTGGCGTCCACGGTGCCAGAATTCAATATGGAGCCTGACCCCGGCCAGGGCTCGGTGAGCTTTGTCCAGATAATGTATTTATTTAACAACTCTTTGTTGAGCACCTACTATGGGCTAGATGCTGTTATAGGTACGAGCACTTGGCCTTTGTCTTTCCAATGACTCCCATATCTTGGTGGCCTTGGTAGTAGCCATCATACAGACCAGAGAGGCCAGGCCCAACTGAGTCTTAACACTATGTCCAAGATCCTCCTAGGAGTGTGACAATGTATTGGGAGAAGCTGCAAGGGTGCTTCTATGGTTCTGGTGATATGAGCCTGCCCCCTCCCCAACCCCTCAACCCCTCACCCCCCACCCCCCACACCTTGTCTGCCTCCATACAGCTGCAGGCTACAAAGCCACCACATTGTGGCCTAGATCTGGCTCTTCAAACACAGAGTGTGACCTGACACTTGTGCCATCTGCCACTTGTATTCAGAATCCAACCTCCCAGTCAGCAGGCTGATCTCCCTCTCTCAGGCTGTGTTGACTCCTCAGGAGGGGGGGTCGGGCACAGCCTCAGAAGTGTGGCCAGGTGACCTGGTAGCTGTGGCCACACTGCAGCTTGGGAGCTGTGATTCTGCTCACTAAGCCCCACCAATCTCTGGACCCCATGCTTCCTGTCCGGCTAGTCCAATAGCATTGATCTCGTGCCCCGAGCTGACACTGACTGCACTCTCGCCTGTGTTCTACATTGTGCCAATGACACAGCACCTTTTCTGGTTTTCATCTCAAATAACTTCCTGAGTGAAGGTCCTAACTGGCTCTCAGTACCCATTCCAGAGGGGAGGAAATTGAGGCCCCTTTGTCTACCATCAACAGGGTTGGGGCTTAAACCTCATCTCAGAGACATAGTCAGACACTGCTGTGATGACGTGAGGGACACTGGGCCAGAAAGACAGTTCCATGTAGTCACAGGGACACTGGGAAGGTGAGGGTAAAATGAGATTCCACCAAGAAGAGGAAGCTGGGGACAGAGGGTCAGAGCAGAAGGAAGGCCACAAGCCTGGAGTGAAGACGGATATAAAATAAAAGCCACCCCACTGTTTAATCTCTCCACCACCCCATGGATCCCGAGCCAGGATCCTAGGAAGACCCAGACCATGGTCTGGCTGGTAGAGCGCTCCATTTATACTGAGCTACTTGGGTTAACATCCGTGATGGGTACATCTTTCCAGGATCCCCTTGGGACTCCTGATGGTAGGAGACACATGTTCATGACTCAGACAGTGTTTTTTTGGGATGCCAGTGGGACACCAAGGCCAAGTCCAGTTTTTTTTTTTTTTTTTTCTGAAGCTTCAGGCTGAGCACTCAGGGGTTGACAAGGACGCTACTACGGCGTGACGCCAGGTCTCTAGAGCAGTGAAGAAAAGAGGGGAGCCGCTCTGCTCCTACCAGCACCTTCCACCCTCAGCACAGAGAAGAAAACAGCCAGAGAAGTTACAGCTCCAGAGGTTCAGAGATGACCACTAGACCGGATGATGGCACTCGGCTCCAAGGCCCCTGCTCTTTGCCACCACACAACCAGCTTGCTTGAAACACCTTAAAGATATTCCAGCCTGTCTTCAGAGATGCCCCCTACACTTCAAGCAGCAAAGACACACAGTGCGGGTGCTCCAACACTGTCTGCTCCCATGTCATCGCCCCTGCCATTAACCTCAAAAGAGGGAAGAAAACCAAAAATCCGTGTGTTTTAGTCTCTCTCCCTTATGACTGACCTGTGCCTCCTTCCAGATCATGCCGAGTTGTAGAAATCCCCAAAAATATACACTTCAGTGCCAGGAGCAGAGGCACACACATGTAATGCCAACACCAGAGAGGCCAAGGCAAGCGGACTGAGAGTTCAAGGGCAGCCTGGGCCGCACAACAAGTTTCTACCTCAAAGTAAACAAGAACAAGAATTTAAGAAAATTGAAAGCACAATCTAAAAGTAAAACCACCACCTCCTTTTTTTTTTTCTCTCATTTCTTCTAGCACCTTCTAGTCTTTTCTGTAGCACCCTCCCCCTGCACCTCAGGCCTCACAGAAGTCTTAACCGTGCAGGAGTCACATGAGCACCACGGGCATGAGCCTGCATCTGACTTATATTTGTTAAGTCACCCGGAGTAAAGTAAGTACTCCTGTCATTGGTCACTGGTGTCCCCTCACTCACCTGGGACTCACTACAGGAAACAGATGCAAAAGCTCCGAGTGCAGGACCCAGCAAGGGCAGCTGCTGCCATCAGTCTCTTGTTGCCGAGAAGCTTTAGGGCTGGGGAAGACAGCTCACTGGGTGAAGCGCTCACTGCACAAACGTGAATTTGATCCCCAGCATGTGAAAGGCTAAGCACAGCTGTGTGCCTCTGTAATCCCGGTGCTGGGGTCGGGGTGGTGGTGACAGGAGGGCCCCTGGGGCTCTCTGACCAGCCACTCTAGTAAACTTGATGAGCTCCAGGTTCAGTGAGAGACCCTGTCTCAGAAGAATCAGGTAGAGAGTAATAAAGAAAGACACCAACTTCTTCCTCTCGCATCCACACACACGTGCCCAGGTGTGCACGCATATATGTGTACAAACATATATGCACATTCAAACATGTACAAACACATATGTACACACATGTAGAAACACACACACATACACACATACACACACACACACACACACACAGGAGTTTTTATATTTTTTCTTTAAGTTCATACTGTACTTTTAAATCATTTTAAAGCTCACATAAAGACACAGAATTGGTTCCAATGGGAAACCTCACTGCCAGCCAAGTTCCCCAGGGACTGGCATTGCCAACCTGCCCACTGTTACCTACTGGTCATTAGTGCCACTTCTCCAGTAATGAACCACCAGCCACACATACCCCCAGGCCCTGCTCTGTGCTCATTCCCTCTTTCCTTTTTCATCCAAATCAGAAACATATTTTTTCTAGAGTCACAGACTGTTAGCCATGGGAACGCTTAGCAACATCTAAGCCAAGGTTTCCAGGCGCTTCTATTCATCCACCACTCATTCCGTAAGGGCGGCTGAACACCAAAGAGGAGGGCACACTTCTCTCAATAGAACCAGTCAGGTTTGGTTTGAGGAGCCAGCTCAGGGAGGACAGAGGGCCTGAGCTCAGATCCTCCAGCACCCATGAAAGAAAGCCTGGCCAGGCATGGAGATGCACATCTGCAGCCTCAGCTTGGGGGAAGTCGGCACAGGGGGAACCCTGGGGCTAGCTGGCCATCCAGTCTAAGCAATCAGTGAACTTCAGGTTCAGTGAGAGACACTGCTCCCAAAAATAATATGGTGCTAGCTGGCTGATCAGCAAGTAAAAGTGCTTGCTGAGCAAGCCCAGTGACCAGAGAACAGTCCTTGAATACATGAAAGGTGGACAGATAGGAGCAAGTCCTGAAAGTTGTCCTTTGGTCTCCACACACAGATTGTGGCGCAAGGGTGTGTGCATGCATATGTGTGCATGCGTGCAGCACACACACACACACACACACACACACACACGCGCGCGCGCGCGCGCACGCACACGCACACACATGCACCATGCATACACAATAATGATACATTAAATTAAAAGCAAGACAATGATTGAAGAAGATACGTAATACCCACCTCTGACCTCCACATATGTACACACATAAACACACACATATATGTTCAGGCCCTTCAAATACCAAGTCCCGCATCCTTTCCAAAAGTTGGACTCCTGCAACACCACCAGACTCTGCTTGAATGCTTCTAGGTGTGGTCAACTCACTACCCCACGAGTGCCAGGAATACTGTGTGGGTTCAGAATTGTCATTGCAGAGTTTTTCTTCTCCTGGGCCCTGAGCATCCCTAAGAACACGCATTTCCTCCAAGAAATTTTATTTTAAAGGTAGGGGAGGATTTTTTCATCCCATTCACATATGCCCCTGCCTCGCCTCTTTCAGGGGTCATTACAAAGAAGCTGGGCAATTCCACTTAGCGCCTTCCAGCTCTGAGGTGGGACCTTTCTTCTCAGAACATTCCGGTGCCCCTCTTGGGGGTTTCCATGAGTCTATGGGGTGTCAGAGCCTCCTGAGGCTGGCTGCACTCACCCTTTCTTCCCCTCAGCATCAAGGAAAAGCCTGCAGCAACTTTTTTCACACCACTTACTTGTGACAGCTGACCTGGTCTCCAGGCTGTTCCAGCCCACCTCTAGCCCAGCCTGCTCCAGCCCTCAGGAACAATGGCCCCATTTTGTTATTTCTCCCAAGTTCCTCTCTTCTGATAGTCTGCCCTGCTAAAAGTAGCTGTTGGCAGAGATTTCTGCATTTCAAATGGGCTGGGTGGGAGACCAGGGCCTGGACACAATACGCTCTTGTTGAAGGGAAGAATTGGTGTGTCTTTTAAGGGGTGCCCACAGGGACATCAGCACAGCCTGCTTCTGGGCCACACAACCTTCTAGGACCCTGGGCACACAGCAGCCCTGGAAGCTGCTCGTGTCTGCATCGAGACCAACAAAGGAAGACAGAGGGCAGCTTGGGGGAGTCTCTACCAGCAAACACCCCAGGCATTGGTGATGCTGCACCCGACACTGTGAGCCCCAGACCCTGCAAAACTAATACTCATCCTGTGACAGCTCTGTAAAGAAAGGGGGGAGGTGTGGGGGGGCAGGGGGCGGAGTCTAAAATCAAAAGGGTTGGTTTCAAATTCTGACTTTTCCTCTTACATGTGACCTAAAATTCTGAGCCCCCGCCTGAAGGTCGGTGTCATTATCTACAAAACAAGGATAACAGGGCTCAAGGGAGGGTGAGGACTCATTGCAGTGTCCAGTACCCAGTGCCCAGTGCCCAGTGCCCAGCAGGTGCCCTGGACACAGGCAATGCCGTCATCTTCCTCACCTCTTTTATGAAGAGAAACCAGGCTATTACATGTAAGAGCAGCCACAGACTCTCAGAAGGCCACTGCCCAGGTGTGGCAGCTGCAGCTGAGGGTGTGGGCTCACACGTCAGACACATGGTTTCAAGCTGAGCAACGTGAGTGTCTGAGCTGGGTCCTTGCCTGGGTTCAAGGCACACCTCTGGCACTCCGGGGCTAGCCAAAGACAGCTGATGATCTCCATGTTGAGACCTGTACATGTGATAGGCTTCTATCGGCTTGGGAGCGGTCCTGGGCTCAGTAGCTGTGATAAGAATAACACGTCACGTGGCTGTCCCAAGTAGCTGGGAGTGTCCTCTCACCAGATGCCTTCTGCGCACAAGTCCATGTTACCTTATGTGAGTGTCTCAAACCCCCGGTTCCAGGGACCGTTAGCACACCCAATTTACAGATAAGAGAACTCACAGTGTAAAGAGTTGAGTGGTGGGCCACAGGGAGGGTCCTATGTTCCACTCCTCCATGAGGCAGTGTGCTCACCAGAGGTGACCTGGGCAGTTTTCCCAGCTAAGGGAAGGGTGACTGTGGATCTCACTGAGTTCTGGTTAGGAGCTCAATGGTAGGCAGACAGGCACACAAGGCTTCTCAGCTTAGGTGAGCTTAGTGGCTCCTGCTTGTAATCCCAACACTTAAGAGGCTGAGGGTGGAAGACTGCCATAGTTTGAGGCCAGTCTGGGCTACAGAGTGAGGCCTTACTTGAAAACAGACAAACAGACAGACCCTTCAAAGTCCAGAACTCGGGATGTGAAAGTGCCATATGCAACACCAAGGAGCCTATTGCATCAGCACCGACGATGGGCATTGGGTGTGTGTGTGTGTGTGTGTGTGTGTGTGTGTGTATGCATGTATATGAACACATACACTGTGTATGTGTATATGCACTGGTGTGTGTGTGTGTGTGTGTGTGTGTGTGTGTGTGTGTCCCGGGGATGGACCCTTGGGCCTTGCACAAGCTAAGCAAGCACTGTACTATGGAGCCACACCTCCTCAGCCCTTGCATTGATTTTTAGCTTTACTTTAAACAGTAGATTACGGACTCACGTGATTCAGAAATTAAAATGTGAGAGGAATTCAGTGAAAAGATCTCATCTGCACCATCGCCCACAGCCATGCTCAGTGGGACAATGGGGGAGTTTGTGTGTGACTTGACTGGGCCACGGAGCACTGGAATTCAATGTGGTCTTTTACAGTGTGTGCGATGGAGTTCCCAGATAAGAGCGGCCCTTGAGTCCATGGGCTCAGAAGGCGGACCCCTTCTCCAATGTGGTTCTGAATAAAGCAAAAGGTAGAAGAAACATTCTTCTCCCTCCTCTCTCCTCTCTCTCCCCCTGCTTCGTTGTCTGAGCTGAGATACCTCTTGCCCTCTTCCCCTGGACTTGGGCTGGGGTCACATCCTTGGTCCCCAGGCCTTTGAAGCCAGGTAACTACCCTGCCAGCCTCCCTGCCTCCCGGGCTACAGGGAGGAGCCTATAGGAGTTCTCAGATTCCACAGCTGCACCAGAGCGGGGAGAGAATGAGATTTACTTCCCATGGTTCTGTTTTTCTAGAGATAATTAATACAGTAATGTCTCGTGTATCCAGTCACATTCCCTTCATGCCGATTAGAGCTAATAGAAAAATATATATATTCTTGCTCACATCGCTCCTGTTTTGAAATAGACAGAAACATCCTGTATCACTTATTTTCAGAAATATTTGTTTGGGTGATGGGCATGGCATTGCATGCCTTTAATCCCAGCACTCGGGGGCGGGGACGGGGGCAGAGGGAGGCTAGCCTGGTCTATAGAGCGAGTTCCAGAACAGTCAGGACTACAGAGCGAGACCCTGTCTCAAAGGAGGAAAAAAAAAAAAACAAACAAACAAAAAACAAAAACAAAAACAAAACCAAACAAGCAACAAACAAAACAAAACAAAAAGAAAGGAAGGAAGAAAGGAAGACAGACAGACAGACAGACTTGTTAAGGAATTTCGACCAAAGAATGCCTGGAATACACTGTCATTCTGTCTTGAAGGTAGACTGTTAGAAATAAGATTATATAAAAACTGTTCCTTGTGCTGCTTTTTACCTGTCCAGTTTTCAATAAGTCACTGGACGTTAGGTCTCAGAGCTAAAAAGAGCCACACTTTTAATTTGGATAAACATATCGCTCCTCCCTCCACCAGGCCTGAGACTTTGCAGGCTTCCAGCAGAGGTGAGGAAGTCTGACTCGCACAGTCACGCTCCCGAGCAGGTCAGCCGGCTTGAAACTCCTTTATCCTATGTGAGGTAGAACACAATTCATATATTTACGAGTCTAGTCTATTTCCTTCCCTGTGGATCACCTGTTCATGGTTTTCACCCATTTTTAATCGTTCATATTCTAGCTTCCTTTAAAAAAATGATTTCTAGGAAGCTTTTGGTGCGTTAGAGAAGCCAGCTGCTGTTCTGCGATATGAACTATTCAGCCCAGGTTGTCACTGACTTTTGACTTTGCGAAAGTTCCAAGATGCGCCTCAACCCTAGTGATAGTCTGTCTCAAAAAGCCAAGAACTGAGCTATGCGGTTCAGCGGCAGAGCAGGTGCCTAGCCTGTGAAAGACCCTGTGTTCCAGCCTCAGTATTACAAGAAAGACGGACAGACAGACAGAATTAAAAGACAGCTGAAAGGGGGCTGGAATAATGGCTCAGGGGTTAAGAGCACTGTCTGCTCCTCCAAAGGTCCTGAGTTCAATTCCCAGCAACTACATGGTGGCTCACAACCATCTATAATGTGATCTGATCCCCTCTTCTGGTGTACAGGCATACATGCAAATAGAGTACTTATATACATAAAATAAGTAAATAAAATATTGAAAAAAAATAAAAACAACAGCAGGCTGCAGGGGGGGGGCTCAGTCTAATGGCAGTTGCCTTGAAAGGAAGAAAAACCTCACTTTGATCCCCCAGAATTTATGTGAAAAAGCTGGGCATGGTGGCACATGCTTGTAATTCAGGCACTGGGGGAGGTGGAGTCAGATGCTCTCTGCTCAGCCACCCTAGCCTGCTTGGCAAGCTCTAGAGCAGGGAGAAATCCCACGGACTGCACCCGAGGAAGAATACCAAGGTTTTCCTCTGGTGCAGGAGTGTATACAAACAAACCAATAAACAAACAAACAAACAACCCAGCACAAACCCTAGACACGCTTCTGCGTGTGCTTTTAAAAGTTTCCGAAAGTCTCTGTGTGAATTTTTTTTGTCCCCCAGGGCTGGAGAGTCAGCACTCCTGGGACACTGTGGGTCCCTCAGAGTCCGATCTGCACAAGGGCAGGCAGAGAACACACACATGGCTTCCAATCAGGCGGGTCTGCTGCCAACATTTCACAGATGGCTTTGCCTGTTGCTCTCTGTCCCAACACGTGGACATGTGTTATTTTCCTTTAATGAACTATGTGAGAGAGGAAATTACATCACAACCCTCACCCTGAACACTTCCGTGCATACATCCTAAGGGTCAGGACACTGTCACACCACATAAGCTCTGCATCAACCTCAGGAAAGGTGACAATGCCAGTGTGCTGTCCCACCTGTTACCACAGTCCATTACCGAGGTATGTGGCTCAGTTGTCACAGCTCTTTGGTTTCTTCTTCCTTGAACATTCTCTCATCCTGTCTTTTCCAATATGGGTGTGTTTGAAAAAGCAAGTTCTTTGCTCTGCAGCAAGATAGTCCAGTTCTTTTGTGTCTTCTTTTCCTTAGCGAGCAGACTCGAGCTGCGCCTTTTTTCAGAATGCCCCGCAGTTAACAGTGTCCTCCTTGGAGCATCCCGTCCATCATCCTCACAGCTAAGCATGCTACGGAATACTCAGGTACCACGCTGAGTAATGTCACCATAGACTGACTGCATTCTTCTCTCTGAAATTAAGGAGCCACTGAGGTGGAGACCCTTTATGATCATGCAAAAACCTAATTCTTGATCGCACCTCTAATTTAGGATGGGCTAAGGAGTCTCCACTGAGCTGGTCTTTGCAATGTGAGTCTAGCCGAGCTTCGAGCGCCTCCTCATCGCTTGGCCTTTAGCACCCTGCCTTGTTGGTTTATGCATTGACTTAGTGTTGGTACAGATTTGCATATATGTGTGTGCTGTATGTGTTCATGTGTGCATGCGTGTGTGTGTGTGTGTGTGTGTGTGTGTGTAGACCAGGGGTCAATGTCCAGTTTTTATAAGTTCCCCTACATCTCATTTTCTGAGATTGGGTCCTTTTTAGTCACTGTCCTATTGCTATGCAGAGACACCATGATCAAGGCAACTTATAAAAGAAAAGAGTTAATTGGGAGTGTCTTACAGTTTCGGAGGGCGAGTCCACTACCATCGTGTCAGGGAGCATGACAGAAAGCAGGCAGGCAGCAGGGCACTGGAGCAATAGCTGAGAGCTCATATCTGATCCATAAGCAAGAGGGACGGAGGGACAGAGGGAGGGAGGGAGACACAGACAGACAGACAGACACACACACACACACACACAGAGAGAGAGAGAGAGAGAGAGAGAGAGAGAGAGAGAGAGAGAGAGAGAGAGAGAGAGAGAGGGAGAAACTGGTCCTAACACGGGCTTTTCAAACCTCAAGGTCCATCCCCAGTGGCGCACCTCCCCCAAGGCCACACCTCCTAGTCCTTCCAAAACAATTCCACCAACTGAGATAACAAGCATTTAAATATATGAGCCTATGGGGGCCAGTCTCATATTCAGACCACCACAGGGTCTCTTCACTGAAGCTGACTTGTGCTGATTCAACTATCCTGGCTTGCCAGTGAGCTCCAGGGACCCTGCGATAGCCGCCTCTCCTGCACTGGGGTTAAGGAAACCATGTCATATGAGTCTAACCCACTGAAAGAGTGCAGCATAGGACTGGCACCTGCAAAGCGCATACTCAAGATCCATAAAAACCAAGTTCATAATGTGAGAACGTTTATCAGTTTGTGTTGAGCTGCACTCATAGCTGTCCTGGAGCACCTGCAGCCCGTGGCCTACAGGATGGCCATGCTTGCAAGAAGCCATGCCAACTGGTGCAGTGGCACAGGTCTACCATCCCCGTACTAAGGAGGCCGAGGCAGGAGGACCTATAGTTTAAAGCCTGCCTGGGTAACAGAACAAGTTCAAACAAGTTCAAGGAAACTTACCGAGATCCTGTCTCTAAATACAATGTTTTTTTTTTAAAGGCTAGAGATGTAGTTCCATGGTAGAGCACTTGCCTAGCATGTGCATGGTCCAGGGGTCCATTCCCAACACCTTAAAGAAGAAGAAAAAGCCATTGGGCCAGCAAGATGGCTCCATACATAACAGTGCTTGTGACCAAGCTCTACAACCCAAGAGCCCACATGGTAGAAGGAAAGAACTGACTTCGTCGTCTTCTGGCTCTGCACTGGCACCATGTCACCCACTGCTCCACACATCCATAAGCAAGAGGGACGGGGGGACAGAGGGAGGGGGGGAGACACAGACAGACAGACAGACAGACAGACACACACACACACATTATACAGGCTCACACACCCAACACGCATGCCTACAGCAAGCCTTTCCTTCACCAATCCACTCATCCGTATGTACTCACTTATAGCACAGTTCATGCACTCCCACACACTCTGGCATCAATTCTGACACACACACACACAGTATACCTCTTCACACTTGCACACTTATACACACACATACACGCGTGCACGTGCACCCTAACAATCACACGGGCTTTCTCTCGAGCAATTAAAGATTGTTTTAAACTTTTCCAAGTGCCTTAATTTGTTTTAATAGCATCTCAAGTCTCAGACAAGCGGGGCAGATTTAGGTCAAATACGTTTAATTCGGCCTTAAAAAAATAAGTGGAAAAACTGTAGGGCTGGCGTGCATGAGGGCAAGCGTCATGCAGGCGAGGAGGGCCAGGAGCCTTCCGGGGTTGGAGAATGATGGGTGGCTTCTCTCAACACGGACACACCGCCTGCACACTAAGTTCACACACACACACACACACACACACACACACACACACACACACACACACACATCCACGCCACCATGAAGAAAGAATGTTTTCCCAGCTATCCTTTAACAGGAGGTGTTTTGGCTGTTGGCTGTTCCTTGATAACACACAAGTTGAAGACAGGCTGGAATCCCAGGAACTGGAGAAACTGAGGCAGGAGAAGCCAACTTAGTAAGATCCGGTCTCAAAACAAACGAGTCTGAAGACACAGTTCAGTGGTAGCATGTGTGAGGTCTTGTGCTCAATCTCCAGTACCACAAACAAGAAAAAACGTTGGCCCCTGGGAGAGCCAAGAGAGGGGGTTCTGGGATGGCAGCCTACTTGCAGCCGTAGGTAAGCTGAACAGGGTGTGTTTCCAGGGAAAGGCAGGGACTGAGTCCTCAATTGTCACCGTGCAGGAATGTAGGCCTCATTTGGCAGATCTCCCAAGGGCCCAGAGAAGCCAGAAACCAGGCTTTTTATATGGAATCTCCCAAGTTCTAAATGCTGGCAAGTCACGCAAATCAAAACACCCTCCAGCCAAAGAAAGCAGGTCTGTGGGGGCAAAGGTGGCCTCAGCTTGTCCCCGTGACCTGGGGTCAAAGAGGAAGAAGACTTGGGGGCCTAGACACGAGCATGCACTCTGGGTGGAGTCCTCAGCCTCCTCCAGCCTCAGTTTCCATTATCTGTTTGGGGGAACCGACCTAGACAAGAAACGAACTCCACCACCTCAGCCCCTCGGAAAGGCGGCGTACCCAGGCCACAGTGGGGCATAATCTGACACCGGTTCACAAACCGGTAATTCCACCAGAAATGTTTTCCCTTCCCCGCCTGAGGTTTTTGGAGGCAGTGGGTGTGCTTTTAGAAAAACACACCACACCAAGTCAGGAACTTCATGAGGAAAAAAAAAAAAATGTGGCAGCCGGAAAGGCCGCATCTGTGGATCTGCTTGCTGTGTGAGTACACGCAGTTCAGCCTTTCACAGACAACAGAGAGAGCAAGGCAGGGCTGCAGCCAGGCTGCTGCCGGCTCCTCTGGGACCTGGGGTGCTATAAGGGCCCAGGCAGGCCTCCTGGGGAGAGGCACACAGCCAGATAGGGCCTCCTTCCCTCAAGATGAGGAAGAGAGACCTGATGAGGCCAAACTCCAGAGCTCTCCAGCATGAGGCACACCAAGCCCCTTGTCCCACCCCTGCCACGGGTATCAGTCAGCCTTTGAGTATGACTCAAGCCTTCTTTCTAGTCCCCATGTTGAACAATATGGGTAATAGTTTCTTTTAAAAAAATATTTCACAAATAATTTGATTTAAACTTATGTGCATTGGTGTGAGGGTGACAGATCTTTTGGAGCTGGAATTGTGAGCTGCCATGTGGTTGCTGGGAATTGAACCCGGGTCCTTTGGAAGAGTAGACAGTGCTCTTAACCACTGAACCATCTCTCCAGCCCGGGTAATAGCTTCTTTTGCACAGTATAACTATGGGTCTAACATAGCACTAAGCACTATGTGCTGGTGACCTCACTTAAGCTGATGTTTCCGTTCTGCAGATAGAAAAACTGAGGCTCAGGCAGATGAGGCCATTGAATGGTGGGTCTGGATTTCCGCCAGTGCCTGGGTGAAATGGGAGCTATCCGCACTGCTAAGCATCTGTTTACTGCACCCTGAGGGTTCTATAGGGGTATTTTCTCTATGAGGTCTAAGATGAATCTGTCTAGCGCAACCCACATGTGTGTGGACTCTATCTGGGCAGCTCTCTATATGGCAAGGGGATGGGGGGCCTCAGTGACATGTGGGGGTCCTTGGTAGAGTTTCTCTGACCTCGACTTCTCAAGACAGACAGTTGGGATGGGGAAGGCCAGGAAGCCAGGTGGGATGGTGGGAGGTCGATATGGCCACAGTGGCAGCAGGTCCATGCCGTAAACCATCTCGGTTAAGGTGTTTAATGTTTTTTGGACGACTGTCACACATTCCATGGAGTGGGCCAATAAAATGTCTGGCTGTGAGGACGAAGGAGGTGGCTTGACATCCCAGTAGTTGGTTCGGAACTGGACACTCCGAGGCACCTGTTTCGTCCTCTGGGGGCCAGCCCACTGTGTCCCACTTTGTGCAGCCTCTGAGGTCTCCTGGCCCATCCTCTGTCCTGACATTTGTCCCTGCTTTTCTCAGAGCCCTGCAGTGGCTTCTATCTTGCTCAGAGCATAAGCAAGAATCAGACAAGGCCTGGATTGCGCCTGTTTCCCTGACACCCCCCACTCTGCCTGCTGCAGCCGGTTCCTGTCTATCCCACAGTGCACCAGCACAGCCCATGCTGAGTCTTGTGTGGACCCTTCTGCCTCAGCACCGAGGGCACCTCTCTTTGCCAGGGATGGTCTGTCCTGACTGAAAGGGGGCAGTTACGCCTTTTGTGGTTGGACATCAGCCATAGTGGGAAGATTCACATCAGAAAGAACACAGCGTCAAAGCAGATCCTTTGGTTTAGGGAAAGCCAGTTTGTCGGCATGCTGTGGCAGGGGCCTCCTTTCTTAATGTAAACTTAGAGACCTCTTTCCTTTTTAGCAGGGCCCACTCCTGCCCAGCCAGTTGTCGTAGTAGCCTTGATTTGGAGTTGGGAAGACAGCAGGCAACATTTTGAGCCTGTCTTAGGCCACATTCACTCTGGGTTGCATCTCGTACTTGGTCCTTCCACCTGTTTTCTCACGTGCTTCAGTCACTGCCTGTACCCCATACTGCAGTCTCAGTGCAGGCTCCAGAGTTGGAAAGGGGGGGCATCCACCAAGGCCTCTAAGGCTAGAAGTTAAGAAGAGATCCAAGGATTCTCCAAAAAGTTGGACCCTTCCATTTGTGCCAAATTCCTTCTAGAACATTCTAGGGGAGCAGTCATAAATAGCCTCAGTGGCTAGCAAACGCATATATAATTAAGCCAGACATTCAACTCTGAACTGCCACTGCCAACAAGGTCCCAACAATGACAACTCATTTCACTTAAGCCAAGTCTGTACCAACCTGTGGCGGGTGCCACAGTGGGGTGCGGGTCTTGGTGCATCATGGTCCATGTGCACATGTGTGAGTGCCCTCTTTTAATAAACAGGGCAGGAAATGGAGGTAGGCTTTGGGGCACTTGTACAGCATGAGAGCCTGGGCTTGGTTTGTGGAACCCAGATACAGGTGGAAAAGCGAAATGACTTTATATAGTTGTCCCCCTGACCTCCATAAACACCATGGCACACACAACGCCTGCACTCACAGCACACACACATACACACTTGCACAGTAATAACAAAACCAAAAGCTGGGTGTGCTGGTGTGTGTTTGTAATGTCAGAACTGGGGTGGCAGAGTCAGGTAGATTCCTGGGGACTTGATGACCAGCCTAGCTTACTTGATAAGCACCAGGACAGTGAGATACCCTGCCACAAAAAAAGGGGGGGGGGCGCGGAGATAGAGCCCAAGGAATGACACCTATGATTGACTTTTGACCTCCATAAACACGTGCACACAAAGGCACACCCACGCACACACTGTGCACTCAACTATCCTTTGTATTCCCTTGTGGGCCAATTCAAAGGTTGTCTCAATTACGGACACACACACACACACACACACACACACACACACACAGAGAGAGAGAGAGAGAGAGAGAGAGAGAGAGAGAGAGAGAGAGAGGGAGAGAGAGAGAGAGAGGTAGGGAGAGGGGGAAAGAGAGGGAGAGAGAGACACAGAGAGAGAGAGAGAGAGAGGTAGGGAGAGGGGGAAAGAGAGGGAGAGAGAGAGACACAGAGAGAGAGAGAGAGAGAGAGAGAGAGGTAGGGAGAGGGGGAAAGAGAGGGAGAGAGAGAGAGAGAGGGAGAGAGAGAGACACAGAGAGAGAGAGAGAGGTAGGGAGAGGGGGAAAGAGAGGGAGAGAGAGACACACACAGAGAGAGAGAGAGAGAGAGAGAGAGAGAGAGAGAGAGAGAGAGAGAGAGAAGGAGGAGGAGAAAAGAAGGGGGGGGGGGGGAGAGCAAAGCTCCGAGAAGGAAAGGAAAGTTGAATACCAGAGATTCAGGGATGTGAGCCTATCCTGTGTTGCCCTTCTGTGCTGTTCCCCACTGTAGTGAGTTGTGTGTGTGTGTGTGTGTGTGTGTGTGTGTGTGTGTGTGTGTGTGTTCTTACATGTGATTCCAGGTATGCATATGTCACAGCACATGTATGAAAATCAGAAGACAATCTTCGTGGTTGGTCCTTGCTTTCTACCTAGTCTGAAACTGTCCCTCTTGTTCATTTCTGTGTATGCCAGTCTAGCTGGCCTGCAGGCTTCCGGTGTGCTCTGTTTCCCACCTTGCCATAGGAGCCCTGGGGTTGTAGACACGCACTGCCATGCCCAGGCCTACGTGAACACTGGGGGTCTGAACTCTGGTCCTCAGCAATATCTCAGCCACTGAGAATCTTCCCTTCCTGCTTCCCACTTTCCCCTCAGAAGGCCCAGACATCTGCTGTGCTTGGCTAGAGCCCCCCAAATATTGAGTCCTAATTTTGATACCAAGCACCACAAGAAAAGATGACCCGGTATCAGTCCTTCAGGCATGAGTGAAAGGGCAGGTGAAGGGCCCAATAGTAGCATGTCTTACAGTGTTCTGCCTAACAGGAACATTTTGACAGGAGGGAGAAATCACGGGGTCTAGCCCTGCGTTTGGACAAAAGGCTCATTTCACGAACAGCACAGCGACCAGAAGATGGGTGGGGGTGGCGTGTCTACGACTGTGCAATAACACACTTTGGGGGCCGCAGGGAGCTTGAGAACCATCCCCTCTAGCAACTGCTACTGAACTCACATCTTTCTCCTATTCTCTCCCTGCGCTGAAGGTGACAGTACAGAAAAGGATGGACTAAGACGACATATGACCTACAGGTGAGCACTTGGCCCAACTGCACTTAAAGCCACATCCCCCAGAATGTCTCATCCTCAGGTCAGTACTTTTCCTTTGTATTCCCTCATGGGCCCATTCAAAAAGCTTTCTCAATTATGTCCAGAATGATCTCAGCAGCTAAGGTCCTGTTGGCTGGGGTTTTGCTCAATGTGACTCTTTGGGTGGGGAAGAAAGGAATGTTTCACTGCCATCCTGGGCATCAGTGCATCTTTAAAAGCTCCAAGCGTAGCCCTCCCTGTGCCACTCACTCCCACCCAATTCCTCTTCCTCAACCTTCCTTCGTCTTGTGTGGAACCCTCCCAGGTCCTGTCCCCTCACTGAGCAGCACGAGGTCTTTGCTGCTCTAAACAGTGGCCGACAACCACTTGTGAAACCTGCAGACATCTTACCACTCTTACGTCAACCCAGATGACATAACCGCCATCTTCACGAACCGAAGAAAAACCCAGGGAATAGACTTGGACCATCGTGCTGTTGTCCGTGATGAACCGTGATCAGGGAAACTCCTGAGAAACACATAAAGCTAGGGAGAGCTGATTGCTCTTTGGAAGACTCTCAGCCCAGCCCCGGGAGGCCCAAATCCTGCTTTTTCCTGGAAACAACATTTAAGCGTCTCTTGGCATCTCTTCGGGTCAGGATTTAGTCAAAAGGAAAAAAAAAAAAAAAAAAAAAAAAAAAAAGCAAGAGTGGGAGAGCAAGGCTTAGGGTCTGTTGGCCAAAAAGAGATGCCCAGGACCTATGGTGCTTGCAAGGAGGAAATGCAGTTTGTCATGAAAATCAAGGTTGTAGCATCTTTTGGAAAATCAAAACACCTGGCAGCTAGAGACTATTCCTGGACTAACTGACATGCCACTCCCTCTCTGGCTGCTCTGAGCAGCCCACGTTAGACAGACTAATCTCTCTGTCTCTCTCTGTCTCTCTGTGTCTCTGCTCTCTATCTGTCTGTCTCTGTGTCTCTGTGTCTGTCTCTGTCTCTCTCTCTCTCTCTCTCTCTCTCTGTCTCTCTCTCTCTCTCTCTCTCTCTCTCTCTCTCTCTCTCTCTCTCTGTGTGTGTGTGTGTGTGTGTGTATGTTTGAGACAGGATCTCTCTACATACCCCTGGCTGTCCTGAACTCACTAAGTACCAGGCTGGCTTCAAATTTACAGCCATCTGCCTGCCTCTTTCTCCCAAGTGCTGGGATTAAAGGTATGCACCACCACACCCAGCTAAGCTTTGTGGGTTTTTTGTTGTTGTTGTTGTTGTTGTTGTTGTTGTTTGCTTTGTGTATTTTTTAAGAATAATTTTTAGGCCGGGCGTGGTGGCGCAGGCCTTGAGTCCCAGCACTTGGAAGGCAGAGGCAGGTGGATTGCTGTTAGTTGGAGCCCAGCCTGGTCTATAAAGCAAGTCCAGGACAGCCAAGGCTCTCACACAGAAACCCTGTCTTGAAAAAAAAAAAGCAATAATTTTTAGATACAATATTTCTTATTTTGGACCCAGCTAGATGGGAACGGATAGTAGATTCTGAGCAGGGCCTTACAGATCTGGTCGCTCTGCTGTGACCTCATCCCCGCAGCCCTATCCTGTCACTGAATCTCAGGGCTTTTTTAAAGAAAAAAATTATTATTATAATTTATTCATATTGCATACTGACTGTAATCCCCTTGCTCTTATCTTCCTGTTCCCACCACCCCTCCCTTTTCTGTTCTATTTCTCCTCCCCTAGACCTCTGAC
This sequence comes from Acomys russatus, assembly GCF_903995435.1. NCBI lineage: Eukaryota > Metazoa > Chordata > Mammalia > Rodentia > Muridae > Acomys > Acomys russatus. Next base: position 15,087,824 of record NC_067140.1, on the reverse strand, counting down.
AGGTGGGGTCCTTCTCTCCAGCCATCTCACCACAGCCTATCAGGTCTCATTTGGAGAGCCCGCATCCCCTTCCTCTGTGCTTCCACAGGGCCTCTCCCCTAAAGGGCAGTGAACAAACCCTGGGCACCAGAGTTCTTGTCAGAGGCATGTCCCTGCTCCCCAGACTTCCCCTGTGGAGAACGAGCTGTCCAGTGGCTACATCTGAACAGGGGCCTGAAGCCGGTTCTCTGCTTGCGATGTCCTTGGTTGGTGCATCAGTTTGGGCAGCCCCCCCGCCCCAGGGTCCAGATCTGCCAGCCTTGACAGTCTCCTTGCGGAGCTCCTGATACCCCCTTCATCTTGTCATCACCCAACTCTTACATACAATTTGCAGCTCTTCACCCAGAGTCCAGCAATGAGCCACAGTATCAGTGATCCCCCACTGGGTGTCTAATATCCACTTATAAGTGAGTATATACTATGCGTGTCTTTCTGGGTCAGGATTACCTCACTCAGGATGAGCATTTCCAGTTCCATCCATTTGCCTGCAAATTTGAAGATTTCCTTGTTTTTGATAGCTGAATAGTATTCCATTGTATAAATGTATCCCAGTTTCTTCTTGTTGTTGTTGTTGGTTTTTTTGTTTTGTTTTGTTTTTGTTTTTTGTTTTTGGTTTTTGTTTTTTGGTTTCTCTGTGTAACACTCCTGGCTATCCTGAACTCACTTTTGTAGACCAGGCTGGCCTCGAACTCACAGCGATCCACCTGCCTCTGCCTCCCAAGTGCTAGGATTAAAGGCGTGAGCCACCACACCCGGCTGTAGCAGTTTCTTTATCCATTCTTCGGTTCAGGGACATCTAGGTTGTTTCCAGGTTCTGGCTATTATGAATAAAGCTGCTATGAACATAGTTGAGCAAACGTCCATGTTGTGTGATGGAACATCTTTCAACAATTAATAAATGGGACCTTGTGAAACTGAAAAGCTTCTGTAAAGCAAAGGACACTGTCAGCAGAACAAAACCACAGCCTACAGACTATATTTGATAAAGGGCTAATATCCAAAACATATAAAGAATTCAAGAAATTAAACACCACCAAACCAAAAATTTCAATTAAAAAATAGAGTACAGAGCTAAATAGAGAATTCTCAACAGAGGAATATTGAATGGATGAGAAACACTTCAAGAAATGCTCAATATCCCTGGTTATCAGGGAAATGCAACTCAAAATGACTCTGAGATTCCATCTTACACCTATCCGAATGGCTAAGACCAAAAACTCAAGTGACAGCACACTCTGGCAAGGATGTGGAGAAAGGGGAACACTCCTCCATTGCTTGTAGGAGTGCAAACTTGTACAACCACTTGGGAAATCAATCTGGCGCTTTCTCAGATTGGGCATATACCTGAAAGATGGTTCCAGGGAGTTTGTAGCTGACTCTTCTACATAGAATGCTCTCTCTTCTTCAGCGCTAGACTCGTGAGAGCTCCCTACCCTGGGCTCTAACTGCCCACTCCATAGACTTGTCACCCTGTGTGTCCTGTGTAATTTATATGCTTCTATTACATTTTGCCTCTTCCATTTAATTACAACTCCATGAGGAATAGCTTGTGTGCATGGATGGCTGTGTGTGTGTGTGTGTACACGTGTGTGCTCATGGAGGCCAGGAACTAACATCTAGTGTCTTCTTCAAGTGGTTCTCCACCTTTTTCAGGATAGTCTCTCATTATCTTGGAGCTCGCTGACTGGCTAGATTGGCTGGGCCAGGCATCCTGTCTCTGCCTCCAGCAATGGGGTTAAAGGGATTTTACTGCTACATCTAGCCTTTTACCCAAACACTAGGGGCCCACACTCAGGTCTTCACGCTCATGTACTGAGCCACCTCCCCAGTCCCGGGCTTCTCTATTCCTGGCAGGATCCTCCTCTGCAGTCGATCTGGGCATGCAGTAGGTGCTCTTGAATGCATGGATGAGCGCAGTTCACACTCAATAGAAATGGGATCCAGGCGAGGTAAGAAATAGCTGATCAGTCATTAGAAACACAGTAGAAATTTCTGGAGAAAAACAATTTCTACAACAGAAGGCTAAGGACAAGAAATAAAATGAAAACTCTAAGTGACTGCCAACAAGTGCTGTGAGCCAGTGGCTCCAGGGTCCTTCTGTCCTCTAGCTTTGATCCTCAAAACCCAGAGTCCCTGGAGAAAGATCTGAGGTCTTGTCTCGGGCTGTGCAACAATGGGCTACACTCTCCCCTGCCTCAGTTTCTCAATGTGGCTTCTAATCCTCAGGGCATCTGACTCTTGGAAACCTCTCAGGCAGGGCAGGGGGAGCCAGAAGCAAGCTATCTTGGTATCAGCCTTCAGCCAGTTCTAAAAATTAGAGCTCCTGAGCTGGGGAGATGGCTCAGCAGTTCCTAGCACCAGCTGCTCTTCCTGAGGTCCTGAGTTCAATTCCCAGGAACTACATGGTGGCTCACAGCCATCTATAATGTGATCTGATGCCCTCTTCTGGCCTGTAGATGTACATGCAGGCAGAGCCTTGTATTCATAATAAATAAATAAATAAATAAATAAATAAATGTTTTTTAAAAATTGGAGCTCCTTTCCAAGCCATCTCTGTGCCCCGGGCCCTTTCCTCTCCTCATTCCCAAATGAATCCAGGAACATTTATGTCCAACAGAAAGCTAGGATTCCGATGGCTGATTTTTTTTTCTTCCTCAGAAAAAACAACTGCTGTGGATCAGGTGCTTCCCCGCACACATCACATCTGTGACCTCCCTTCACATCACTTCATCAAGAAGGAAACTGAGGCTGGGAAGGGTGTTAAGTGAGGCCGGAGACCAGTAAGAGCAGTCACAACAATGCGTCCATCAGTGATGGACCGCTTACATAACTGTGCTCCGGGAAAGACCGTAACGGGGCTGGAAGAGTCTCTTTGCTGAGTGACGTCACGGCCCTTGAATCATCGCAGCAAAGCACAGTCATGTTTGGGTGGTTGGCACTGATGTAAACTATCCCATGGCACCCTCAGAATAAACACACGGCACACGTGATTGCTAACAGCACGTCAGATCTGACAGACAGTAAAGCCCCTGTCAGCGCCCGAGAACCGGCTTCTGCTGCCGTCGGCGGAGCGTGTCCTGCTTCTATACTATAAAGTGGGGTGCCGCTCGCACCAGAGCAGCCCTGGCCATCATGCTGTCAGCGTCTGGTCCGAACGCAGGCAACGGTATGTCGTAGATCTGTGCGAATGCGCACAGCTTTCACACAACAACTAGACCGCTTCTCGACGCGTTTTTCAGTTTGCACCCCGATGCGTGGCTTAGGCATACCGCACCCGACCCCGGCTCACCCAGCTTCACCTGCGTGCTGCTCTTGAGGCCAGAAGAGAACACAAATGAGGCGTGAGGGTGGGGTAAAGATGGGTAAAGGGTCAACCTCAGTTCATCCCTTAAGATGCAGACGGCAGAAGGCCAGAACAGACTCCCCAGACTGTCCCCTGACTTCTCCACATGAGCCCCCCAACATGTAAGTTGATTTTTTTAAACCAAAAAATTGCGACAAAGGAAGTTTCTTTTTGTTTTGTTTTGTTTTTGTTATTGCTTTTTTTTTTGTTTGTTTGTTTGGTTGATTTTGTTTTTGTTTTTATGTGTAAGATCATTTACTGGCTAATACACCATGTGCTTACAGTACCCATGGAGGCCAGAAGAGGGCGGTAGACTCGAAATGGAAGAAATAGGCAGTTGTGAGCCTCTCTGTTGGTGTTGGGAACGGAACCCAGGACCTCTAGAAGAGCAACCAGTACTCTTAACAGCAGAGACAGCCTTCTATCTGCCATGAGGATACTTTGAAGAGGATTAAACACTTTGGGGTTGGGGGTGTGGGGTGGGGTGGGGTGGCAGAGTGCATATTAAGACAGGGTTTACTCTCTGTAATAATAGCCCTGGCTGCCCTGGACTCGCTTTGTAGACCAGGCTAGCCTCAAACTCACAGACATCCACCTGCCTCTCTGCCTCCCAAGGGCTGGCATCACAGGCGTGCATCAACACTTTGTGAAAGCGCACAGCACATAAAAGCTTGGTGAGGTTTCAAATCTGCTACTCGCTCCATTCCTCTCGGAGTACTGAGACTGTCTCACCCCTAATATCCTCAGAGTTTCATTCTCCAACATTCCAAGGTTTGGGGATATTCCATGTTCTGAGACATCAGCTGCATAAAAGACAGAAGCAACCATCTGACAGATTCCTACCACAGCTCCTCGCCCCCCAACCCACAGATTTGTCTGTGTTGTGAATGGGGAAACCAAGGCAAAGGTAGGCTTTGAACCTAGGAGGCTGCGCTCCCAGGTCTTGGCTGTCAATTACCCCATTGCCTATAAAGTCTGGTGGAGAACACGCTTGAGATTAGGTCAGTTCAGAGAGCTGATGTATCTGGTTCATTCCAAGGTGACACCATAGAGGGCCAGGGCTATGGCACCAGCGGGCCATTGAGCCCCAGGGATCTGCCAGTCTTCAGCATTAGAAAAAAAAATTTTCTTTTATTTTTCTTTTTCAGCTCCTTTAGTTTTGTTAAACAGCGCAAGAACCTCATTTTTTTTCCTTCCTGTGAATTCCCTTTCATTTAAATGGGAAAACATGCATTTCAAAGACGTTCAATAGCTGCGTTGAAGTCTCAGGTTCAATCACAATGTCCCCATTGTGGCTGGGGACTCCCTGGCCTTTCAGCTTGGGTTATAAAAATCTGGTCTGAGCCCAAAGTCTGGCTTTAATAGAATATTTTAATTTTGTTTAATGAATATTATTTTAAGTCTATTTGGCAGTTTAAAAATGTGTTCTTTTATTTTCAAATTAAGCCTTATCCATAATCTGTGCTTTTCTGGGGGTGGGGGAGCAGCACGCAGTGGGGGCGACAATAAAACAAGCTGCCATTATCGATTGCTTACTGTGTACCAAACACACTGTGAATGCATGCCACCTCATTTAATGTGTACAGCCTTTCCAGGAACAGCAGCTGTGCCCAGAGATGGCAGTATTAGGGCACCGTCAGTGGCCAAAGTTCACACAAGCTCTGTCTGACAGACTCTCTACACACGGATCTGCAGTTTCCAGGCACCTCATTGGCCTGGTATGCAATTCCCAGTCATCTTTACAGCCGGTGTATTAAACGCAGACAAGGAAGACCACAAAGGCAAGACTCTCACAGGTGATGTCTTTAAATCTTCACCACAGATGATGGCGTGTTATCATTATCACACCCAGTTCTACAAATTGAGAAACTGAGGCACAAAAAAATTAAGTCATCAGCCTCAGGCTATGCGGCTTGTAATTCGTCATCATAGCAGGTATTTGTTCTGCTCATCCTTTATTCTCCACCCACTGCTGCTACAAATACATTATTAGCTTAATAATTAATTAAATAATAATAATTAAATTATTAAGTTAATAATAACCAACACAGAAAGGTGTACTATAATCCTTGTTGTGCAGATAGGGACACTGCGGCACAGAGAAATACAGTGATGGAGGTTGGGGGCGGGGGATACCATGCAGCGACATCAACCCCAGCAGCCCATGGTCCCTGCTCCCAATCGCCACTGAACTTAACACACACACATCACATCACATTACACACACACCACACACACACACACACACACACACACACACACACACACACACACACACGGCCAGGAAGATTTTGGGGACGGCTGATTCCTCCCACCCTGCCCCACTTCCCAGGGAAGTAGAGAGCGGCTGTCAGGGTACCAACATGTCCCACGATGCCCAGTGCACTTTGGGGGACAGAAGCTAGTACACCACACTTGCTGAGCTGGGGGCTTCCTGGGACAAGCATCTGCAGTTGCTCTATCCCTCATCTCTCATCCTGCTGGGGGACCAATAGAAAGCTCTGGAAAGATCTGGAAAGGATCTTTCTGTCTCCTCCAGGATCACCAGGACCAAGACAGGGACACAGCTCAGGGACACTGGAGTCCCGCTTGTTCTTGACTGGCTCTCTGGTCATAGACAGGGAAGTGTCACTGAGGAAAGGATACGAGTGACAGCACCTGGGAAACACAGCATGCCTTTGGAATGGTTTGTAAAATACTCAACACACATCCTCTTTCTTGTCAATGGAATTGACCTTGTCATCCTGCAATAGGTCAAGGGTCAACACATTTTGTTCTAAAAGGTCACAGCCAGTGTGTCAGGCTCCATGGGTTGAATACTCCCTGTAGTAACTCTGAGGTTATTATAGTGCGACAGTAGTTGGGGACAACCAGCTGCAGGGCTGCAGGCCAGCTAGGTTGCAGGCTTCAACAGCTCCAGCTCCAACCATGCCTCGGCTTCCACAGGGCAAAGTCGAGGCTCTGTGAGGATGGTGTCCTTCTAGTCTGACTCTGCAAATACCCATAATGAAACGGGGTTGGGGAGGGCAGCAGCTGACTTTAAAGTCGGCCTCCCCAGGGCTTACGTGGAAGCTGCCTGTTCTAAGGGCTTGGGGTCAGAACTGGATGTAATCTTGGCTCTGACACAGGCTATAGGACCCTGAGCATGTGACATTACCTCCTAACGTTCCATTTCCACATCTGTAAACTGGAGATAATAATAGGCTACTCCATCCAGAGTCAAAGCAACATATTTCCTAAGTGAAGTGCCTCGCACACAGCACATCTTCAATAAACAGGGGCAATTGGCTGTTGCCAACAGCTTTGGCACTGGCAGCATTTTTTTTTTAAGTTAATTCGCTGGGGGGGGGACTATAAAAAATAAAAATAAAAGGGCTGACAAAACTTTCCAAAGCAAGTTTTAAATGTTATCCTGAGGGTCCCAAAGGGGTCAGAAAACACCCAGGCCTAAACCAAATTTCTAGCCACCCCTCCCTATGCCTCTCTGCCTCCCTGGGTCTGCATCTTTGTCCCTGTACCAGTCTGTCTTTCTTTGTGGTGCCTGAGTGACGTGGAGACATTCCACTCGTTTCAGACATCTGCTGAGATTAAGACGTCCTGCTGGTCCCTTCCCCCTTCCTTCTACACCCTAGTGACTGGCTTCTGGGGGTGGGGCTCATTCTCCTCAGTAAGGGGAGAACACACTGAGCTTGGGATCCTCACAAACCGGAGGTGAATAATCTCCCCAGCTTCATTCTTTGTCACGGCTGGATGGGGCCAAAACTCCCTTCGACAACAGGGGCACAAGTCACAACTTGTTTTGCTACTTGAGACCAAGCATCCCAGCAGAGCAGCCAGTCTGAGCTTCCCTCCCCTTCCCAGTGGTGAAAGGGGCCAGAAGCACATGACCCTCCCCATCCTACCCCTTCCCAACCAAGCCGGTACTCAGACCCTTGCTGGAGAGATAAATGGTGCTAGAACATTCCAAAACAAAAGTCGCCGTATGTGCAAATAGCGCACACCCACAAAAGCAAACAGCCTCTTTGGGCTGACACCTTTTTCTTTCTCTCAGAAGAGGTTTAATCCCTTTGTGGAATTCCCATCAGCACCTGGGTTGGTACCAAATTCAGAGTCATGCAGACACCCTGTGTGTGTATTTCAGGAAGCCGGTGGTTAGTGAGAGCTAAGGGCTTGTCTTCACACTGTGTGCCCCACATTAAAAAAAAAATCACAGAAACAAAAAAGAAAAAAGTATGGGAAACTATTAATACTTCAACCACAAAGTGACCCTGAGAAAGGGACTAAGAGGCGAGAAAATTGACCCGGAGAACACAGGGCATTTTCAACCTCTGACTCCCACAAATCTGAACATCAAGAGGGTCTATCGGCGGTGACAGATGCATCCAGAACCCATTCCCCCCCACCCCCATGGAACCATGAAAGAGAAAGTTCCAGAGAAGATCGCCATTCCAGACTCTGTCTACTTTTACCACAAGACGTCTTTGCTAGTCCTTGGAGAACGCAGACCAAGACAAGAGCAGAACGCCACCCCCCCTCTGTCTCCCCCAATCATGTGTCCAAGTCAACCAAACACGGCTAACAGGCAGGAATTTGGACTTGGCCCGGGAGCGAGTGCTGGTGGTTTTGTCCTGTTTTGGTGACCGTCAGTGGCTTATTTACGCACTTCAAGCCCATGATCTAATACATGTTGGTCTGGCTTCCCTTCTCATAAAAGCAGCCTGTAAAAAGCTATTGAGAATTCCCCGTGTTTTCTCATTTTGGGTCAAGAAAATAAAATCAATATCTAAGTAACCTTTTTAAAAAGTCGAAGGCCTGTGCGGCCCAAAGACCATGTAGCACCGTACCTGAACAAAGCCTCTTTAAGGTGTGAGAGCTGGTAAGTGCCTACGTGAGAACTACCTAAGAGGGACTTTTGTTTTGTTTTGTTTTGTTTTGTTTTTTACCTAAGTCAAACAATGACATTTCAAACTCACGTTAAAGCAATTACCATGCAGAATCTGAACCGTGTTTTTCCCATTTCTTAAACACAAGTGTGTATGTTTTCACATAGTTTCCTGCTGTGATTTTCTTTCTTGGCAAACCCACGTCGTACCATGAAACCCAAAGCATTCACACTGCAGGAACAATAATGGCCGAAACAGACCCAGCTACTCCTGCCGTGAGTTTTCTTTACAAAATTAAAAGGTCTCCTGGCTAATACGTGGTATATTTCAGTTCTGAAAAAAAAAATGATGCTTAGGCGATGAACGGAGAAATGACGGCAAAAGTGTGTTGACACAGGGGTTGGAGCTGGACCCTCTGGATCCCCATTGGAGGGGTTTTGGGGATTTTTTAAATCATCTTTCCTCCAATTACAAGCCCTAAGAGCTGGCTGTCCCTGAATGAATGAATGCACGCAGACGCATTTGTCTTGGTCACGCCTGAGAATCCACAGACTTTTAAAAGCGAATTTTCCTAGATATCCAGACAGAAGGGAAAGTTGGATGCCACGGGCATCGCACACATTTTTATGGTAAAGGCTCGACACTATGAAGGGTAAATGACAGCATAGTTTTTAACGTCTGTTAAATTCTTCACACGTTTTAAAAGATGTTTAAGTTGGCATTATCTCGCACTGGCATTCCTGTTTTAAACTGCTCACGTAGACTCAAAAGTACAAAGTTACATATCAAAACGCCAGCAACTAGCACATCTGTGTTGGGAGTGCTAGAATCACAAGGAGGGAGTGGCTGTGAGGCTGACGCTCTTGTTTTCAGTGCTGAGACCCTGTGCCTCTCCAGTCCCCTCTGCTTCTCAGGCCCCATTGACCATAAGCATGCCTGTCTGCACATTTGGGCCACTGATGCCATCCCTTGACATCCTAAGTGGCGGAGACAGACCGCTCCTGTTATCTGACTCTCAAGACCACCTGTTTCAAATTACTTTGTCCTCCAAATGTTTATAATTGAACCCCAGACCAGCACCCACCCATAGCAATACAATACAGCGCCTTCCGGTAAAGCTGACCTGGGCTGTGCCTACCGTAACGTTTAGGGCCTTCCCTCTGCCGGTAAATTTATTGACTCGTTTTAGGAACAGAACTGCTCAGTGTTAATATAAAAGGGACAAATCAAATTAGCCCTCGTAAATAAACAGTCAATTCCCTTGACAGAACTAGACCCAAACTGCTAAATACGACTCCTAAGGTTTCTAGTTCTGATTTCTAAATACTGACTATGATTTTCCTTCTATTTAAAGAGAGAGAGAGACAGAGAGAGAGAGAGAGAGAGAGAGAGAGAGAGAGAGGGAGAGAATATTAGCCAGAGCGACTTTAGAAGATAATTTGTTCTGTGCATGTTCAGAACCCTCCAAACCAAGAGTCGCTTTCCAAGGGGAGGGAGAGAAGGCTGTGGGTGAGGTACCCGTGGGGAACTGAAGGCTGCGTTTCATCTGTGGCCTGTGTGAGTCATCTGCTCTGTGACTCAGTTTCCTCCTTAACAAGGCTGGGCTCTTAATAATAACACTCAAAGTGAAGAGCTACCCTAAGGACACTATTGTCCTCTGCATTCAAGTCCTGGATCTGTGGTGATTGGGTGTTTGTTTGTTTGCTTATTTGTTACAGCAACTCTTTAAGAGAGTCTTAAGTGAGAAAATTGGCATCAGTATTCACTGTCAGGAAATCAAGAAGAAAAAGGAGAACACACACACACACACACACACACACACACACACACACGCACGTACGTAAATGTATGCAGCTTCCTTCAGCTCTAGGTATACACCAGGCAGGAACTCTCCTACCCCAAATTACAAGCTACAAAGAGCAGGCTCCTGTGGCAGTTACCAGTGGCTCTGTAGCCACCAGTTGTCTTTTCAAGCATTAGTCCCCATGGAGGGTTCGCCCTCCCTGGATTAGAAGGTATTAGGCAAACACCATTAGGCCGGTACTGTCACCAGTAAACTCTCCACTAATTGTTTTCCTACCAGAAGTGTCTTTGTGTGTGTTGGTGTGTTTGAGGGGGAAGTGAGGTGCTCACAGAAACGGCGGCTCTGGAATCAGGAAGAGTGTTGGGACTGAGCGAGGAATGAGAGAGAGAGTGTGTGTGTGTGTTCTGTCAACAGGCCATGTTTTCTCAGCTCCGGGGTTAAGCCTCTGTAAAGGATTCCTTCTGGGCAAACGCCTCCAACTCCTTATTCAGAACAAATAACAAGAAAAATGTTTCCTGCCCACAGCAGAACTCAATCTTGGTGACAGGCAGAAAGTGTGGCATCTGGGAGTGACCTCAGTGACTCCCAAGATCAGGAGGGCGATGGAAGCAACAATTCTCCCCCTTCAGAAACCTCTGGGGAGGAGTTCTCTCCTTTCAGGAATTTCTGGCAGGCCCTTGGTCTTCTTTTGTATCTGCTGCCCAGGTGAGAAGCAAGCAAAGGTATCCCTGGCCATGTGACAGGAAGCTAGTCCTTTCTCCCAACCTTCGCATACAGACACATAGACACACACCCACACTGCAGGTCTCTGGACAATACCTGAGAGCTAGGCTTTCCCTTATGCCCTGGGCATCTTTTATGGCCAGGAGGCCTACCCAGCAAAGACCGGCCCATGCTCCAGCTCCCACTGTCCTCTTAGATCCAGGGCCTTCAGCAGCTGACCTGGCTGAGCAAGCCCTCTCTGCCCCCTTCCTTTTCTGACAGCCTCTGGCTGTCTCTCTGCCCAGAAAGGCATCTGTTGTGGGTCGCCTGGAACCCCGCTCACTCTCAGTGAGAGCCTGCTCTTTTACTATATGACAGTTTATTGCTGGCTTAATGAGTTTCAAAAGGCATATAGCAGCTGAGGACACCCAACACACATCTGCTGCTGCTGCTGCTGCTGCTGCTGCTGCTGCTGCTGCTGCTGGTGTGTGTGTGTGTTGGGAAGCACAGTGCTTGCCCTGAGCTTGGCCTGAGCTTGTGACAGTTGGGTGGTTGCTTGGTTCTGGTCTCCTGGTCCCGGCACACACTGTCTTTGGGAAATTGCTGAAAAATAAGGAAATGGTTTCTTCTTTATTGGCGATGGAGTCATTGTATCTTGGGGGAACCAAAAGACATCTTAAGTGGATGTGCCTAGACTGTGCATATATATATATTTTTTTTTTTCAAACTGCCAGTGCCTCCATAACATATTCAGCCCAATTCTGAAAGTACGCAGCTATGCCACAGACCCATTTTACTGCGGGCTTTTCTACTCTCCCCACAGCAGCTAGCATTTTATCAATTAATCCATCTGGAACAAGACTTGAAATCTCTTACACAGGATATAAAGCAGCAGGCTTTGGCATTTTGGAGCAGAGTACTATGGGTGGTCCCCACCCCAAATGCTAACCCTGTAACAGGTCAGCAAATCACATTTCTTTATGACGTGTCTAGCCCAACACAAAAGGCATGTAAAGACGCTAGAACTTGGATCGTTAAGACAGTTCTTTTTAAAAATGTATAGAAATATCAGGGCACATACTTCCAATTGTTACTTTACATTGTTTAATTATCTGACACTAGGGAACAAGGCATGTGTTTGTGGGTTATTTTTATACACTTGGATGCAGCATTATACAAACGCTCCAAGACACAGGAAGACAACAATTCTTTGAAGATAAAACAGTTTATCAGGTTGTAAACTAAGACACAAAGGGGTATAGGGATGTAAAACCTACTCACACACACACACACACACACACACACACACACACACACACACCAAGAAACAAACAAAAAAGCTCTCAGGTTCTTTCAAATTTATCCACGTTGACTTTTCTACAACTGCAAAATTCCAAGTTTCAGATTCGAACTGAATATTATGCTCAGTCACAAATAAGATTCAAAACATCATTTCTTACATAAGTAGCCCGTTAACTTTCTCCAGTCTGAAGAAGTCTCAAGACAAGGAAATATCGGGCTCCGGAGGCTTCAGACGCTGGAGAAAAGTGGGTAGGGGTGGATATTTCTTGAGTAAAACTGCAGTATGATTCTTTAACAAGAATTATTTCTGAAAAGTCCCAGCCTTGGTCCCCATGGACATCTGTATATGCTGGGGTCTAACACAGCGCTGTGGGCTCGTGCGTCTCTGAAGCGGACCCATTTCTCTCACCGGGGCACCAAAGGCTTGTGGAATTATTAGAGTCAGCTTCAAATTCAACCTCTGTCCCCAGTTATAATTTCCTTGGGGCTGGAGCTCTTCGACTCAAACCTAGGTCAAATGCCTCCCTAGTGATTGTCAGTCCCAGTACTTGCCGAGCGGCAATGGGACCCAGTGTTCCCTCGCTTCTCTTAACTTCTCCACCAGGACTGACTTACACACCTCGCCTTATGTATATATTTTTAAAGTCATTAAAGGTTGTGTTGCATTTCGGGCGGTGGCGGGAAAAGGGAGACCGGACAACCAGTAGCGTCTGCCTTGCTTTTTTCACAAGCAACGAGAGAGGGTTGTTAAGTCTGAGCCATTGGATGGCTCTGAGGCAGTAGGAACCTTGCAAGAAAGGCTCGCATTTAAATGCTGAGCAAAGAACTTTGAGGCTTTAGCGAAGAGATACCTCACCCAGTCACTAATACTCCTTGAGCTCGAGGGCTATTTGAAATGCATTGAAGCTGCTAGGGCCATTTCCACAGCTGCCTGGCTAAAGTAACTCCAGTCCGCGTGCTCTCCCCTTACTACGAAATCCAGTTTGAGCGCCCAGATGCAAAGTTGTGTTAAGTTTCAACTCCAACTTAAGCGCCCTAAGCTGGACCAGTGCGGGCTGCAGGACAGTAAAGACATTTTAAAAGAAAACCGGCGTGGAGGACGCTGGGCCCTGGGCCCCAAGTTTCAGCGGGTTGCCTGGCTTCTCCGCTACCCCATCACCCTGGCCCAGGGCATCAGCATGCCTCTGGGTTCCTCTTGGATGGGATCCGAGATTTGCTACGAGCTTCCTCCAAGGCCAGGCAGCTAACCAAACGCAGAGACCCTGCTGCGTCTTGCACTTGTCCCGTGCGCGAGAGTTGCCAACTTCAGTCACTGAGCCCCGCACCCTACTCGCCTGGAACATACGGGGAAACTGAGGCTCAGAGACACAAGGGGATCCCAAGACAGGATCTGCCTTCGGGGGCCCGGTATCGGCTCCGCTCGTGTCTGCGAGGTCCCCGGGTGCTGCGATCCCACCCTGAGTCCCCGAGCGCAGTACTCACCCGCACAGTGCAGAGGCGTCCCGAGCGGGCCGGGCGGGTCGATGGCACGGGGAGCGAGTGCCGCGGGGCTGCGGAGGCCTCCTGTGCCGGGGACCGGTCCCCTGTCCCGGCCGCGGGTCTCCTGCTCCCCTGCCGGGCCGCGCCGTGCGTGGGGGCCGCGGGGCGCGGCGCTGGCTCCGGGCGGGGACTCGGCCCTGCAGTGCGCGCTGCTCTCGCTGCCGCCGCTGCGCTCCCGGAGGAGGGACGCGCCGGCCTCCTCCCCGCGGCGACGCCCACGCCGCCTCTCGTCCCCGCAGCGTCCTCACCGCAGCCAGGCGCTGCCCCAGAGAGCCAGCAGCGCAGACAGGGATCGCACGCATGCATTCATCCATCCGTCAATCACCCACCCACCCATCATCTATCCATCCATTCATCCATTCCACTCTCTGTGCCGGCTCAGCCGCTCCACTAGAACAAGACTAACTCGTTTTCTGTCGTGCTAGAACTTTGCATCCAGGCTGAGAGAGGGAATCACGAACAAAGAATCCAGGAAAAAGGAAGTTGGAGAAAGTTTAAACACTGAGGAGAGGAAAAGAGGGCTTGGTGGATGGCGGGGCAGCAGAGCAGTCCTGGAAGACCTCTTTGAGGAGGTGTCACCTCGATAACAGAAAAGTGTGTGTGTGTGTGTGTGTGTGTGTGTGTGTGTGTGTGTGTGTGTGTGTGTTAGACCAGAGGTCAACAATAGTCTTTTTGTCAGTTGTTCTCTATTTTTTTTTTTTTAAGGCAGGTGTCTTTTCAATTCATCCAGAGTGGCGGGCCAGCAAGCCCCAGGGATCCGCTTGTCCTTGCGTCTCAGGCACTGCATTATAGCGCCGTGCCTAGCATTTTATATAGGTGCTGGCGATCTGAACTCAGGTCCTCAAGCTAGATTAGCACTTTAATGACTGAATCCTCTCCCCAGTCTCGGTGCCTATGAGGCTGAGCTGGTCTGCTCAGGTGCTGGGACTTGCAGCACCTCCACCAAGCCAGCCTTTGGGCCCCTTATCAACTCTGCCAGGCAGTCTCTGGGCTTCTTATGAGAAGTCCTGATGGGAAGCTATAAACGGGCTCCAACACTAGCTTCTCCTGGCCCCCAGCTGTCATCAGTAAAGATCAGGTGACTCTTTGAATTCTGACTTCTTCTTCCAGCACTCTCACCTGAGCTAAACTCCAGCTCCATAGGATCCGATACCCTCTGCTGGCCTCTGTAGGCACTGCACTCACATGTGCAACTTCCCACACACATACAGATGATGATGATGATGATGATGATGATGATGATGATGATGATTATTATTATTATTGGGTTGGAGAACTAGCTCAGCAGTTAAGGGTCCTGTCACTTCTGCTAGGATCCTGGTTAAGTTCCCAGCACTCACATGGCAGCTAATAACTGTCCTAAACAGGCATGTGCATGGTACACAGACATACATGCAGATAGAACACTCATAAACTAAACTAAACTAAAATCAAAACCAACTGTGAGTCCTTTCCTTAAGTTAAAGGAATAGTCACCTGTCCACTTCTTTTTGGTTTTTCGAAACAGGGTCTCTCTGTGTAGTCTGGCTGTCCTAGGCTCACTTTGTAGACCAGGCTGGCCTTGAACTCACAGTAATCCACCAGCCTCTACCTCCCAAGTGCTGGGATTAAAGGCGTGCGCCACCACACCCAGCCACCTGTCCACTTTTGTACATAGGGTAATTCTATACTTTTCTTAAGTAGGAGCCTAACTAAAGATGGGTCAGGCCCTTGCATTCCTGGCCCCACCTCTAGACCTATGTTTCTCCTTTCCCTCACAGACACTGGTATCAGAGCACATGCCTCCAGCTGCCATGGCCGTTCCCACTCAGTGAGAAGGGACTGCGCATGTGCAGACATCACAATGACTCGACTGCCTTTTAAAGGGGAAGGAACATCTGCTTTTGACTCTCTCATCGAGAGCTAGGAGACACACACGGGCCTTGCTTTGTACTATCACTGTGAGAACGCTTGGAGCTCACACTGCTAAGACACTTCCCTCCAAGTCTGCGGCTGCCATCTGCTGTGCTCCACATATTGCCTGCCCCTCTGACATTTTATTTCCCGTGGGGGCACCTCAGAAAGCACAAAGCTGCTCTCACTTGAAAGTCTCGGTGTTCCCTAACAGGGAACCTCACTTTTTCTTATAAACAAACAAAATGTTTTGTTTTAAGTATTTTTGCTCTTTAAAAAGACCTAGAATGAAGGTCTGGGGCAATGGCTCGGTTGGTAAAGCATAGGACCCCGAGTATGGACCCTCAGCACCCATGTAAGTAGCTGTGCTCCACCGCCAGCGCAAGCCTGTGATTCCAGAGCCGGGGAGGCAGAGGCAGGAGGATGCCTGGGGCTCCCTGGCCAGCCTGCCTAATCAACCAGCTCCAGGTGCAGTATGAGAGCCCTCTCTCAAAAAATAAGGTAGAGAGGGCTGGAGAGATGGCTCAGAGGTTAAGAGTACTGTCTGTGCATCCAAAGGTCCAGAGTTCAATTCCCAGCAACCAACATGGTGACTCACAACCATCTATAATAAGATCTGGTGCCCTCTTCTGGCATAAAGACAGAATACTGTATAAATAAATAAATCTTTCTTTAAAAAAAGTAAAGTCACGTGTCACACAACATTAAACTCTGGCACACATGGGTGCACACACACGCCATCCACAACTAGATGAGGATGGCCGAGAATAGGACAAGTCACATGAACTGGCACGTTGAGCGCAGGCCCCACAATCTCAGACTCAGCCAACCCCAGCTTGAAAACACTCAGAGAAGCAGGACTTCATCTGTACTGAACATGAGCACACATTTCGACTTGCGGCACTGAGGACTGAATGCATGGTGTCACAGCAGGCAGTTGTATGTCCCCAGCCCCGTGCTCAGACATATTTTCTTGTCATTATTCCCCAAGAAATACAGCACAGGAACTATTTCCATCACTTCTGATCACATTAGTTGTCCAAATAATCTAGAGTTCCTAACGCATGAGGGGGCTGCCCAAAGACTCTATGCAAATGTTACTCCATTTTAGCAATCACTTGCTTATGCTGAAGTGCTACAAGATGTAGACACACACACATGTCCTACTGTACACTCGTACATATCAATACACATGAGCACACACATGCCATGTGCACATCACACACTATACACATATATTATACACATTATACATCACACATACATGTTCACACACATGCACACATATGCCATATACACACACTATATATGTATATATATATACATGCTAGATAGCATGTACTAAATACACACATGCACACATATACCATACATACACTATGTATGCACATGAACACACATGCTATATATACACGTATGCTATATTCACATACATAAGTTATATACAGACATATACCTACATACACACATATAAACAAAATACACACACACACACACAGCACCAGGATATGACATGCTCCTTCCTCTGTGAACCGTGAGGAAGTCTTGGACACCTCATAACTCAGTGAGAGTTAATGTATCCTTTCAGGCTCACCAGAGTGGCTCATTATCTCCCTGCAGCTTTCCTGCCTGTGGCCCTGAGGTGTGCGTTGGAGGCAGGTGTTTATTAGCTTCATTTCTCTTTCTCCCAGAGCAGCAGTCTCAGGGCTGATGCCCATTAGTGTCTCCAGGGGACCGTTTACATCTCCACCCCACACCAATTAACCCGGCCTCTCTGGGGATGGGACTGGGGACTAGCACTTTCCAAAGCCCTCGGGTCATTTCTACAATTAGCAGAGAGGAAATCCCAGTCTTTGGGAAGCTCCAATTGAAGTCGTCCTCCCCGCCCTGGGCCTTGGTTTTTAATCTGAACGTGCTAGGCCATGAGGCAGGTTCTTGGGATGCCTCACCTTACACATCTGTCTCGGAGCAGCATCCCAGCATCTTCCCAGTCAACGTATGTGAGAGACAAGATGGACTGTGAAAACCATGGGCTTCACACTATGTCCTACATACATGTGTGCCTCCATCCCATATATGTACACATCCTACGCACACATGTGCACTCCACATCTTATACCATACACACCCTACACACACAGACACACGCTCACACATGTGTACACTTTATATTCAAAACACATGCACACCCTATAACACACATGCGTACTTTAAGTGCAGAACCATCCCTTACTTCCGTACGCATTCCTTTCCCACCCACAAGATGTCTGCTATGAAGAAAGTCCTCCGTTTTTTAATGTTCTCGTACACTTTAGTTCTTTTTTAAAAGGACTGGAGGCAGTAGTAATGGAATGGCGACAGATTAAGGAAAAGGTATCAGCGAGACCCCGGGAAGGAAAGAAAGTCCGGGATGAGGTTTGCACACAGAACGTGAACTGGAAGGTTTGGGCGCTTGTCAGCAGCGAACTGAGAATTAGACGTGAGCTTCCTGGCTGCCAACGCAAACAGGAACATGTGATCAGTTTCATCAGCATTTCTCTGAGTTTAAAAAGCAAACGCGCAAAGATGCTCGGTATGAGGTCTCGGGTGCGGAGTCACCCCTCCCTTTGTGGGAAGCATGAGGGGCCTCGAGGGAGCCCCCACACCTCCGAAAGCTCTGCGTAAATCAAAATTGAAAACTAGTCGTTTCGGAGAGCTTCCCTGTGTGGAAGACAGCCACCAGCTAAGCTGCTTGGCAAATCAGGCCTTTGTCTGATACTCACCAGGGGAGATGACCCAGGGGTCCTCACAGATGAGGAAACATGCGGCAGCATGAGACCAGGGGACTTGTTACAGACGTCTGGGACTCAAAAATATTCCCTTACCCGGAGGAGAAGGAGGAGAAGGAAGAGGAGGAGGAAGAGGAGGAGGAGGAGGAGGGGGAGGGACAGAGACAGAGAGAGACAGAGAGAAAAACAGAGGGGGGGGGGCGGCTGGGGAGATGCCCATGTGGGAAAGTGCACATTGTACAAGTGTGGTGACCTGAGTTTGGTCCCCCAGAACCCACTTAAGGCCAGACACAGGAGCACACATCTGTAATTCCAGTGCTCCTATGGGAGGCAGAGCAAGGAAAATCCCTGGACACTCGGGGTCCAATCAGCTTGGGTCTACCCAGAAACAAACCTTTAGAGCCTCTTTCGGACACAGTGGAAGGGAAAGCCAAGAGCTGAGGCTGTCCTTGCGACTTGCACATGCGCACTGTGGCTCGCACTCAAAGGAGGTTGGGTGGAGCGTTTCCGCTTCTAACACATACCCAGCTGCACAAGGTACAGCTTCTTGCAGTAGTCACACGTATTGACGCTGGTCTCACCGAAACTTGATTCAAATTTCCTCTCAAAAATGGAAGGAAGGAAAATAGTATTGTTACCACCAGTGAAAGAACATCGGGCCCCATTTGGATATTCTCATAGAAAGCTGACCATGAGGCTGGGTCACCACGTGCAAACAACACGTTGTTGAGAACTTCAGTGGCCATCCACTGATCAGAGAGCTGCGAGCTGTTTTGATTAACTAGTTAATCAATGCCCCATGTTCAAATACTAGTTTGATCTTTACTTGGGGGGGGGGCACCTCCTAGGGTTTAAATATGCCCTCTTCCAGACTCAGCCCTTAAAGCTGAATGGCCATTGCGTTGGTGTTAAGGAAACTTTAGAAGGTAGTTAACCAGCAAGACTTCTCCCTTCAGAACAGAGGTAAAGGCTAAGGCAGTGTTTCTCAACCTGTGGGTCTCGACCCCTTCAGAGCGGTGTGTATCAGATATCCATCCTGAATGTCAGATATTTATATCACCACTTATAACAGGAGCAAAATTACAGCTCTAAAGTAGCAACAAAAATAATTTTTTGCTTGGGGGGTTTGCTACAATATGAGAAACCATATTAAAGGGTCACCTCATTAGGAAGGTTGAGAACCACCGGCCTAAAGCATTTGTAAATATGTTTTCTTGCCTTCTGCCTTTTGCCCCCAAGAAGACACCATAGGATGCAGCGTGGAGGTGCCATCTTGGGGGCAGAGAGCAGCTCAGATTCTGACCCTTCTGGTGCCTTGATCTCAAACTCCCCAGCCTCTAAACACATGAGGAGTAGGCTTCTCCTCTTCATAGACACCAGTCTCGGGTATTTTGTGATAACAGAACACGTGGGCTAAGGCAGAATTGAATACGTCGGTTCTGTTTTAGGAAATAGTTTGGGTGTCGGGCCAACGCACTGTGGTTTTATACTTTTTCCACCTGAAACAATGGGAAAGTAGTCAATTATTGGAATGTTGTGCCTTTTAGGAGATGGGGCCTGACATTTCTTTAGGTTATTAGGGGGCCTGTGGGACCCACCCCTCCCCCAAAGGGTTCCTGCATCTCTCTGCTTCCTGGATTAGAAGGTGAGCAGCTTGCTTCACCATCACTGTGACATGTTCTCCGATGGCCTCAGATGTATACCATGTAGAACACGCAGAACCCTGAGCTACAATGGACCTTTCATGTTTGTAAGCCAGTGGCCTTTGGAGTTTGGTTATATTGATAGTAAGACAAACGGTGTAAGTCCCAGCAGGCTCTCTCCACGGGCTGGGGTAGGCTCATTTCTATCATTACCCTGTGGGAATGTCTGCCCTTCTCCCAGGCCTTCACTCTTCTTTCAGAGACTTTCATCTTCCCCGGACAGAATTCCAATATTTCTACCATCTTGTCTTCATTTGCATTCTTTTCTCTTGCTTTTAGCCACAAAGAAAAGACCTCGCTGCTGAACGGAGCCGCTGGCTGTAAGAGTGTGTCTACAGAGTGGGTAGCTGCGGACCCAGCCCCGCACCCCCCACTTGCTGAGCAACTCCCTCCACTCACTGAGCAAACCCCACCCCCTCACTTGCTGAGCTATCCTGCACTCCTGATGACACCTTACAGACCTGAGGAGGACACAGGGATGCCTCAAGTCAGAGATCTAGAGGCCTGGGTGGGATAGCATTCATGGGGGAGGTAAAGCGATATGGTGTAGCACAAAATAGGGGTGCTCTCAGCCAAGTGCACAAGTGTTGTCCCTGCCTGAGCCAGTGTGTCTGCCAAGGCAGAGGATGAGCCTCAGGCTGTGAGCTGCCCCTCCCAAAGCCATCTGCTACCCGACCTCATGTCCTCAGGTGTTGTGTGCGCCCCATCTCAACCTAGCTGCAGGAGTGCTCTGGCCAGGCCCCTGCACAGCATGATGGAACAGATCTCCAGTCTTGAGAGCTCCTCCCCAGGTGACGTCTGCAGTCCCTCTCACAATCTGCCGGCACCTCTGAGGTGTGTGCCGTGTATCCTTGCACGCCACAGTATGATGACAGCTCAGTCTCTTCTCAGAACGATGCCTCTAAATCCACCAAAGATGCCTACGGGGAAAGCCGGACACATACTCCCACCTCACATCAGGCATGAAAATCAGCTCCCAGTGGATGACAGACTGACATGGATGTTCTTAAACCAAACTACTCCTGGAAGAGAGCAGGAGAAAAATCAGTGCAACCTTGGGGTAGAAAAAAGATTTTAGTACATGACCTCTGGCTTCCACACACACACACACACACACACACACGTGATCAAACATGCATATGCGTTCATGCCTGCATATACACATACACAGAGGGAGAGCACGAGAAAGTACAAACCATGAAAAAAACATGAAAGTTAACCTGTTTGGTTCCCAAAAGTTGAAATTGAAAAACTGAAAGGCTATGGAAGGTCAGAGACAGACATAGATAGACAGATATAAAGACCAGAAAAAGGGGCCCCTAACACATACTCAGGGGACTCCCACAGCTCCAGGAAAGGAACATACATATCTCAACTGGAAAAAAAAAGGTAGACACAAATTTTGAACCACGGGCTGGGTGATGGCTCAGCGAGGAAGAGTATTTGCCGCACAACGACCTGACCTCAAATCCCTGACAGCCATGTAAAAAGACAGATAATGTCAGAAAGCCTGTAACCTCAACATTGTGGAGGGTAGAGATCGCAGGGTCCCGGAGGCTTGCTGGCTTCTAGCATGTCTCTAGGTTCAGCAAGAGCTTCTGTCTCAGGAGATAAGGCAGAGGGTGATGGAGGATGGTACGCCATGCCCTCCCCTGGCCTTTGCACATGTGCATGAGCACACCCATGCTCTCAGACGCACACAGGGAACTGAACTCAGTCCCCACTCTTGCACACGTCACCGAGGCCCATTTCCACAGCCTGCTGCTGGCTTTCCTCGTGGCTGTCTTTATGTAAGTCTGTATAAACAGAACAGTAGATTTGAAATTGAAACTTTAAGGATATAATAGGAAAAACAGATTGTGGGCGCCTCACCACTCTGAGGCGGATGGGACAGCAAGACCTGGAACTGGAGTCTCCACCTCTCCTGCCCCCTCCCTGGGCTGCTGCCATGGAGGAATTAGAAAACAAGAAAATTCTTTTCACAGCCCAGTGGTACCTGGGGCTTAGGGACAAATCTAAAGTACTGAGCTGCTTAAATTTTTCAAAATGGAGAAATCTCAATAATACTCCGCTTGAGAGACCTGATCAAAATCCCACTTGATTTTGAAGCCTCCCCTCCCCCTTAAAGCCTTAAAGCCCCCTCGCTCCTAGTTTGTTTTCGACTGTTGTGATAAAACACTGCCTAAAGCAACTTGAGGAAGTCAAGGCAGGAGCTCAAACGGGAACCTGGAGGCAGGAGCCGAGGCAGAGACACCGGTGGAACATCTTCACACGCTTGCTTCCTTGGGCTTGTTTCACAGACACATGCCTAGGGATGGTGCTGCCCACAGTGGGCTAGGCCCTCTCACACTAATTAGCAATCAAGAAAATGCTCACAGTCGTGACCACAGGCCCATGTGATGGAGGCGATTACTCAGCTGAGCTTCCCTCTTCCCAGGTGTGTCAAGTTGGCAGCCAAGATTCAGGGAGACTGTGACGCTGAAATAGACCTCTCTTCATCTGTGAGGCAGGCAGCTGCTGAGCGTCACCATTCTCATGATCCTCCTGAGAGATCTTTGCCATCTTCCCACAGAAAAGACAACTGCCTCTGCCTAGCGTTGTCTCTCAACACTCAATGACCACTCTCGTCACTCAATGTCTCGGTAAGCTCCTGTGACAGTTCGACATTCTTGAAAAGCAGCTTTCCCATGACTCTACCAAGAAGCAGTTGATAGCTGTTTTGAGGCCTCACAACCATCTGTATCCTGGGCCCTTCAGTTTTGATACAATAAATGGATTTCTCACCTTGTAGTCTACAATGGCTGCTGCATCTCTCTCTCAGCCAAAAGGAAGAAAAGGAACTGTGTAGAAGTTGACTGTGTCCTCTCTATTACGTCCTGTTGTCTGGGACTTACAAACAGCCATGCCTCTCTGCACCAGACTTTGGTGGGGAGGGGAGAAAGACTGTGTCCAGGTACTTAGTACTCAGTACCCTATCATGAAGGGAGAAAGGAGACTGGACAGAGCTGCTCACCTCAGCCACACTAATCATTAAGTTGTTAGGATATTGAGTTTTGTGCACTGTGAATTCTATCATAATGTTCTCTCAAAAATGATCAAATTTGGTGAAGGCACTAACCAGAAAATTAGAAAATACTTTCTCAAAATGTAATGTATGGAGCGGGGTTGTGGCTCGGCAGCAGAACTTGCCTGGCATGTCCATGGTCCCGGACCCCATCCCTAGGACCATGAGCAAAAGAAGAAAAACACAACCCACTAAGTCTGTTTTCCAGATCCTTACAGGGGCACTCACAGAGCGACTCCAGGGAGCATGTGCAAGATGTTCACTGTTAGGAAACAAGATGAATGGCTGTCCAAAGGGGTGTGGCCAGATGACCCAAACCCACATGCTGGTGTGCTAAGGAAACCTACAAGCTGAGGCAGGGATAGGAGATGTAACATACAGAAGCCAATGAATTGTATGAATGACAATGTTTATGTATTTCAAAAGGAGCACAGATGCACACATGAACTCATATGTATGAGTTAGAAACCCTTACTACACTCATTTTTAAAGATTTATTTATTTGTGTGTAATAGAGAGGACACGTTCAACTTCTACATAGTTCCTTTTCTTCCTTGTGGCTGGGAGAGAGATGTAATGACTGGAGCTACAGCAGCCATTGTAGACCACAAGGTGAGAAATCCATTTTGAGAATGTCATTGTAACAAAACTGAAGGGACCCAGGATACAGATGGTTGTGAGGCCTCAAAACAGCTACTTAAGTAGTAAGTATCTTACTCTGCAGCTAAGGCTGGCCTGAACCTTGTGTCAATCCTAGCTCTGCTGAGAGCTGGGAGATTACAGGCGCGAGCCATCATGTCTAACAAGAAAACATATTTATATATAAATATATTTATTTAAAAAGAAAAAATGCATGTTTAACATATATATGTGTTGCTGAGACTCTGAGAGGCCCCAAGCTTGTGGCATGTCCTTGCTTAGATGGCCTGACATTCTCTCGGGATTTAGCTTAAGGCAGGGATCTTTAGTAAGAACACCAGAGAGTCTGTGGTGTGTTCTTCTAGGCACGTGTTTTTAATTTGTCCCCTTTAGAGTGACAGAAACTCTGATCCTAATTGAAGGCGGAGTCTGCCAGGCTTCCCAGTGATCAGGTTACTGCCTTGCCTTTATAGCTAATACGGCTTCTGTGGGTGGAGGCTTCGAGTCTAGGTGGGCCTCCACCTCAGCCCCAGCCAGCTCCAGTTAACAACCTCATTGATGACTTTAGCTAGCTGATGGTTAGAAACCCTTACTACACTCATTTTAAAAGATGTGTGTGTGTGTGTGTGTGTGTGTGTGTGTGTGTGTGTGTGTGTGTGTTGCCTGCTTGATCTACATGCACGCCATGTGTGTACAGTGCCTGCAGAGGCCAGAGAGAGAGAGTGTGTGTGTGTGTGTCAGTTCCCTTGGAGCTGGACTTACAAGTGGCTGTGAGAGGCCTGATGTGGGTTCTGGTAATTAAACCCTGGGGCGTGTGCAGGAGCATCAAGTGTTCTTAACCGCTAAACTGTCTCTCCAGCCCAGCTACGCTAGTTTTTGATGTCTGGCTTGTCTCCCCATGTGGCCAGAGAGCATCTTCACGCTGGCTTCTGTGTCCCGTTGGCCCAGCCAGGCCATTCTATGAGCGGTTCCCTCTTTATGGCCGTATCTGACATGCTGCTCCTCCTCCTTGTCACCACCCTGGAACTAAATGCCTCTGCTCCTTTCAAAGGAAAATGGTTTTTAGAAGCCAAGACTTGCACTTGAGAGAACCTACGGTGGCTCTACAAAGACTCTGTTTCCCTGTCCTCTGGATAGACAGACCTACACACACAGGACACACGGACACGTGTACACACACCAGTACAAACTCATCTGTCGTCTATTTATCTGTGTCTGTCCATCCAGATATTTATCCATCTGCATGTGTCTGTGTTGCTCTATCCATCCAAGTATTCATTATTTATCTATATATTTATTAACTCTTCCATCTATCATCCATACATCCATCTACCCATCTGTGTGTCTACATATCCATCTATCCATGCACCCGTTCACCCACGGGTCCATCTGCCTCCCTGTCTATCCATCCAGCCACTATCCAGTCAGCCATTGACCTCTCTGTGTGTGTGTGTG
Source organism: Acomys russatus (assembly GCF_903995435.1). Taxonomy (NCBI): domain Eukaryota; kingdom Metazoa; phylum Chordata; class Mammalia; order Rodentia; family Muridae; genus Acomys; species Acomys russatus. The sequence goes on along the minus strand of NC_067140.1, from coordinate 15,062,690 downwards.
TGTGCATTCATCCATTTGTCCATCCATCTATCATCTTTTCATCTATGTATCTGTGTGTCCATCCATCCATCATCCAGTTAGCCACTGATCCGTCCATGTTTGTGTCTGTTCATCCATTTGTCTACCCAGCTGTCCTCTAACCATGTATCAGTGTGTCTTTCCATATATCTGTCCATCCATTTATCACATATCCATCTATGTACTTGCGTGTCTGTCCGTCCATCCATCCACCCATCCGTCCATGCATCCGTCCACCCACCCATCCTTCCATCCATCCATCCATCCACCTGTCCATCTATGTACTTGTGTGTCTGTCTGTCCATCCATCCACCCATCCATCCATCCATCCATCCACCTGTCCATCTATGTACTTGTGTGTCTGTCCGTCCATCCATCCACCCATCCATCCACCCATCCATCCATCCATCCATCCACCTGTCCATCTATGTACTTGTGTGTCTGTCTGCCCGTCCATCCATCCATCCATCCACCTGTCCATCTATGTACTTGTGTGTCTGTCCGTCCATCCATCCATCCATCCATCCATCCATCCATCCATCCATCCATCCACCTGTCCATCTATGTACTTGTGTGTCTGTCCGTCCATCCATCCATCCATCCATCCATCCATCCATCCATCCACCTGTCCATCTATGTACTTGTGTGTCTGTCCATCCATCCATCCATCCATCCATCCATCCACCTGTCCATCTATGTACTTGTGTGTCTGTCCATCCATCCATCCATCCATCCATCCATCCATCCATCCACCTGTCCATCTATGTACTTGTGTGTCTGTCCGTCCATCCATCCATCCATCCATCCATCCATCCACCTGTCCATCTATGTACTTGTGTGTCTGTCCGTCCATCCATCCATCCATCCATCCATCCATCCATCCATCCATCCACCTGTCCATCTATGTACTTGTGTGTCTGTCCGTCCATCCATCCATCCATCCATCCATCCATCCACCTGTCCATCTATGTACTCATCTATCCACACTTCTATCCATTACACTAAAAACTGTGAGTTCCTTTCAGGGCTGTCTGAGTACTTTGAAAGTCTAGTATGAAACAGGAGCTTGGGGTTCTTGTTGCAAAGCTAGAGTGGAGAATACCCTCCTCTCCTTTCTGTGGACTTGTAATGGGCTCTTCTCTCCTGTTTCATATTTCAGGTCATATATACAAAGCTCAGTTGGTGCTACAGAGGCTCTGAGGTGCCCAGGGCTCCAGCATGTGGCTCAGAGGAATGTGGCCTACCTACTCTCTGTTCTTTTTTTCTGCCACTGTCACTTAATGGCGGTGGCCCTGCCAAGCAAGAAAGTAAAGCCAAGAGCCTTTTTTCCCCACAGCCTACCTATCAACCCACAGCATGGCCAAAGGTGCATAGTGCACTGTCAGGTCCTATGCATCAGGTACCTGTGTCAGGTGCTGGATGAGCCTTGGGCACAGGGTGCAGGGGAGATGGTTGCTCTGGGTGGAGATGAGGTTAGTGAAGCCAGGCAGGCTCTATGGAGGTCCAGCAATGGGACGGAGGCTGGGGCTCCATCCCAGGGAGGTGGGAGAGGAGACATTGGGCTATTCCTGAGCCATGGCTCCAAGTTGGTCATTCATGCTCTATTATCCTATGGGACTAGGCTCATGAAATACAAATTCAGAGACAAAACTGCCAAGGGTTACAAGCTGGCGATCTCAGCCGGTGTTTAGGGTTCCTTTGAGGAGGAGGCTCTGTAATGGCACATTGGGCATGCCCATGAAGCCTTCCTCATTTATACCTTCTTTTTTGTGTTTTGTGGTTTTGTTTTGTTTTGTTTTGTTTTGTTTTGTTTTGTTTTTTGAGACAGGGTTTCTCTGTGTAGCCTTGGCTGTTCTGGACTTGCTTTGTAGACCAGGCTGGCCTCGAACTCACAGCGATACTCCTGCCTCTGCCTCCCGAGTGCTGGGATTAAAGGCGTGCGCCACCATGCCCAGCTCCCACTTACACCTCTTGCTCCAACACCAACCCTCTCCTTACATACTTACAGCACTGAAGACATGGGTGCCTTATTCCCTTCTCAAAAATGGAGCCCACCCTCCTTGCTGCCCAGATCCTTGTTGCACACGAGCTGTGTGTGCGCTGCTTGAACCTGGCTTGTGGCCAACAGCACTCCCTCTCCAACAGACTGAAGGAGGCCAAGTGCCTGCTCCAAGCTGGGCTTCACCATACCCAGACACCTCCATATCAGCTGGATCTGCAGCCACTGAGGCCAGGTTGGGTTCCTCCTCCCTCTGTTACGGGGAGGCCCCTCCTCCCTCTTGGCCACAAGGATGCTGTCTCTGACCATTGCCTCCTACCCTTCTACCAAAGGAGTCGGCAGAGGGCCAAAGAAAAGGCCAAGAGGGAGTTTTGGTGCCCCCCCCTCTGTCTCTGTCTCTGTCTCTGTCTCTGTCTCTGTGTCTCTCTGTCTCTCTCTTTGCCTCTATCTGTCTGTCTCTGTCTCTCTCTGTCTCTGTCTCTCTCTGTCTCTGTCTCTCTCTCTCTGTATCTCTCTCTGTCTCTGTCTGTCTCTGTCTCTGTCTATCTCTGTCTCTGTCTCTCTCTTTGTCTCTGTCTGTCTCTCTCTCTGTCTCTGTCTCTCTGTCTCTGTGTCTCTCTGTGTCTCTTTGTCTTTGTCTCTGTCTCTGTCTGTCTGTCTGTCTGTCTCTCTTTCTCTCCCCTCCCCCAGGAACACACACACACCCCAAAGCACATATGTAGAGGTCAGAGAACAACTTGCAGGAATCAGTTCTCTCCCACAATATGTGGATCCCAGGAACTGAACCCCGCTTGTCGGGCCTGGTGGCAGGTGCCTTTACCAGCTGTGCCATCTGTGATAAGTTGATTCTGTCATTCCTCTGAAGAAGCAGCAGACTGCACAGAACATCTGGAAGATGCGTATCAGGTCCTCACCAGGCTGTCAGCTGAGCTATGATAAGAAAAATGAGAATGTGTTGGCAGAAGGACAGACCAGACCAAGGCAACCGGCCAGAAGTCCAGACCCAAAAGATTTATGGAAATTTATTCTCCTCTGTCGGCAAAATACGGGTTAATCTGTAGTATTGAACAATCACTGCTCAGTGGAAAAGGTTAATTCTTCCCTGTGTTAGGGCATAGAAACACATTACAAATGGGGTGAAAGATGTGCTTGCCACCAAGCCTGAAGACCTGAGTTCTATCCCTGGAGCTGAGGAATGGAATCAGCTCAGTTGATTGCTGCAAGTTGTCCTCTGGCCTCCATACATGTACCATGACATGCACACAGTAATAATGATGATGATAATAAGTATTTTAAAAGTAAAAGCAATGCATGTGAAAACAAAGGCCAGTAGGGTGGTCGTGGTGCCTCACACATGGGGAGGCTGAGGCAGGAGGATCATGAGCTCCAGCGAAGACCCCAAAGACTTTTTTACCCCATGTGTAAGACCTGGTTACATACCAAAGTTGTCTCACAACACCAATGAACCAACAAACTGCTTTTTTTAAAAGCCACAAAGAAGAGGACAGACTCCATCTGATTAGAGATATAAGGCTGTCTTATAGAAGAAAATCAGAAACCAAACTAAGAGAAAAGAGATAGTTTAGAAGCATTTTTGAAATAAGAAACAATAAATTTAATAGTTCTGACCATATAAATAAACTATGAAATAGAAGAGTCAATAAGATAAAAAAGAAACTCCCTAAAAATCAGACTGACCACAGTGGAGTGTGTGTGTGTGTGTATGTGTGTGTGTGTGTACATATACATATGTATGGACGGTTACTTGGGAGGCACATGGGTAGGTGTGTGAAGACCAGAGGACAACCTTAGGTGTCATTCTTTAAATGCTGTTCCTCTCTCTCTCTCCCTCTCTGTCTCTCTCTGTCTCTGTCTCTGTCTCTGTCTCTGTCTCTGTCTCTCTCTCTCTCTCGCTCTCTCTCTCTCTCTCTCAGACAGTATCTCTCCCCACCCCACCCCCACCCCCAGTGCTGGGGTTTTCAGGTGCACAACACCTGGTTTCTATCTTAGAGGAGCTCTCACTCTGCCACCCTGGCTGCTGCAGAATCACTGGTAGACCAGGCTGGCCTGGAGCACACAGAGATCCTTCCATCTCTGTCTCGTGAGCACAGGGTTAACGGTGTATGCCACCATGCCCAGCATGCCTGGCATTCCTCACCCCTCTGGCCTTGGGAGAACACACATCCCATGGTTGCAAGGCAAGCTCTTTGCTAAAAAAAAGCCAATTCCCCAGCCAGCCTTGCACATCCTTTTGAAACTGAAGACTGGCAAACAAGGAGAGACTGCCAGCAGCCCAGTGAGCCTGAGATGGTGAAGAGATGGCTCTGCTTATGAAGTGGGGAAACATAATGAAGTTGTTCAAACATTTTAAAGGAAGGCTCAGTTAAAAAAAAAGTATGGGGGGCCCTGGGTGGGTTGATACCACTTGGGGGGCCTCCCCTTCTCTGAGAAAAAAGAGAGAGAGGGGGAGGGGAAGGGGCGTGAGGGCAAGACTGGGAGGAGAGGAGAGAGGGGGATGGGATCAGGCTTTAAAGAGATTAAATTAGTAATATAAATGAAAAAAAAATGTATGGATATATTTACTTTTTTGGATATGTTTACTGTATTTAAACTTGGTATTGTCTTATGCTTTAAATTCACATATGGTCATATAAATTAAGTAGCAAGCTCTTCAGCCCAGAAATGTAGTTTTGTCTGTCTTAGGAAAACAGTCAGACAGAGGCACAAGAAACCACACACGAGGCTCTTCATCCAAACAGGCTGGCTGTTCCTAACCCAAAATCCCAAGTCCCAAATCCTCCAGGTCTGAATGCCAGCCCATTACCACCATAGGAAACTCTGCACCGCGCAACTTTGTCTCACGTACAAACTTATTTAAAACATCACCTGGGATTCCCCTCAACCTATGAGTATGGGATAGATGAATTCCAAAGTCTAAACTTGAGTCCCATACCCAAGAGAGCTCACTGCAAATATCTCAAATCCAATCTATTGTGTGTGTGCGTTCACATTGGTGAGTGTGAGCACGCGCGCACGCGCGCGCGCGTGTGTGTGTGTGTGTGTGTGTGTGTGTGTTCACATTGGTGATTGTGAGCGTGTGTGTGTGTGTGTGTGTGTGTGTGTGTGTGTGTGTGTGTGTGTGTGTTCACATTGGTGATTGTGAGCGTGTGTGTGTGTGTGTGTGTGTGTGTGTGTGTGTGTGTGTGTGTGTGTGTGTGTAGGGGGTCAGAGGACAACCTGGAGTGTCGGTCCTCAGCTTCTGTTTTGTTTGAGGCAGTGTCTCTTGTCTGCTACTGTTTCCGCCAGGCCAGCTGGCTCGATGGTTTCTGGGGATTCTCCTGTCTCACCTTCTCCACACCGCAGGGGCGTGTCACCGCATCTGGCGTGTCACCGCATCTGGCTTTTTGCCTAGCAGGCATTTTGATCCCGGGGTCATCTCCCCGGACTCCAAATCCAAAATCAAAACACATCTGGCCTGGTCATTTCAACAGGGGCTGCTCAGCCTGGGCGTGACACTCAAGTGTCATCCCATTCCCTCAGAGAATGCGGTCTTGTTCAGTCTTTGCCAAGGTCTGCCATGGCAGGGGCCCAAGTGCTAACAACCCTCCCCAGGAAGGAGCCATCCTGGCCAATAGAAGTAGGCTGTGGAAATCATGGATGCCTGCTGACTATCCTCCTGCCACAGCGTCTCTTTTTACAATCACTAAAAACCAAGTCTTAATTATCATCCCCTTGATACAACTATTTTAGGTTGGATGTAGCTCTAATCCTGGGGCCAGAGAAATAGAGAGAAGGAGTCAGGAGTTTAAGGCCATCCTTGACTACCTAATGAGTTCAAGGCCAACCTGAGATACATAAGACTCTGTCTTTAAAAAAAAAATTATTTTGGCCATGGAGTAGAAGGGAGGGAAGGAGATTTATCGGGAAGGTCGATGTGATGGTTAATTTGGTCACTTTGATGGGATTTATAGTCACCATGGAAACACATCTATAAAGGATGTTTTCAGAAAGGTTTCACTCACACTGATTGTGGACAGTGCCATCCTATAGGTGGGAGCTGTGGGCAGCTGAGAGCCTGCATTCATTTCAGTCCCCTGGCTTTGGGTGCAATGTGACCAGATGACATGAGCTCCTGCCACCACACCTTCCCAATATACTAGTCTGCAACCCTCATTCTGTGGACCAAAGTAGCCACTTCCCCAAACTGCTGTAGGCAGTGCTTTGTCACAGGCACGGAAGACATAACTGATATGGTAGAACTTCATTTTCAAAGGGGTATTTTGCAGCAAAAAGTCTACAAAGTTAACTACTCAGAGTTCTGGTTTTATGATTTATTCAGAGACTATTTTATACACTAATTTAAAACCATCCCTTCAAGCCACGACACACTGGAAAAATACATATTTAAACAGCATGTGAAAGCAAACCACCCCTAGATGATTGTTTTGAAAAATTAATTCCTACTTGATTTTTAAAAAAAAAAATCAAGTTCTTTGTTTAGATCTCATTTCCCCATCATTTTTATATGATTATATTAAAAACTGAGGCTCTAATTTGCTTGGGGCGGAGCAAAGATTGAAAGAGCAAATGCAAAAGAAGGAGAAGGAGAAGAAGAAGAGGAGGAGGAGGAAGAGGAGGAGGAGAAGAAGAAGAAGAAGAAAGAAGAAGAAGAAGAAGAAGAAGAAGAAGAAGAAGAAGAAGAAGAAGAAGAAGAAGAAGAAGAAGAAGAAGAAAAAGAAAGGACCCCTCTGGGATGCGCATTTCAAGAGTGATCATTTGCACGAAACTACAAAAAGTAGAGAGGGCATTAGGCTGTTATTCTCTCAAAAATATTGCAACTGAGAAGTAGACAGGTGACAACGATGGGGACCAAAGAGGAAGCACGTGACCTTCTCAAGGGCGGCTGCACAAGGGGATGGAGTAGAGCTTCTGAGACGGTAATGGGTGATTGAAGGTGGAGGCACCTGTGACAGACAGCGCCCAGCAGGTGTAAAACCCAGTATTGGGATGCTACCTCATTCTCCTTCTGCACTGGTGGGCAATGCTTGGCCCGGTTACAGAGAAAGACAATGAAATTTGTTAATATTTTATTTCATAAGTTGGTCCAAAGAAAGAGTTTCGAAGAATAGCTTGGTTGTTTTTGCCCATCCCCACAAAAGGCCATCACTGTTAAGTCAAACATTTTGGCCCCGGAAGCCACTTCTGCTGCCAGTAGGCATCCTTAGTGGAGTGACCATGAGGGTATGAGGTTTGTTACTTGGGAAGCCACACTGTTGCCTTGTGCACATGTTGCCATGCAGCCTGCAGGACGGCAGGGCAGGCTTGCATTGTCTAGTGCAGTGTTTAAAATGTTTTAAAACAAATCAGGTCTGGGGAGATGTATGGCTCAGCTGGCAGAGAGCTGGCCCACACTCACAAATCCTGGGCCTCATCCCCAGGACTGCATATATTGAGTGTGACGGTACATAACTCGAGCAAGGGAGTCAGGAGGATCAGGAGTTTAAGATCATCTTTGCACAGTGAGTTGGAGGCTAGCCTGGGCTATATGAGTTAAAGAAAGTGGAATAGATGTCATAGCTAACATGTAGCATCCAATGAAATAAGACCACCTCAGTCAGCTTCCCAATCTCTCTCTCTCTCTCTCTCTCTCTCTCTCTCTCTCTCTCTCTCTCTCTCTCTCTCTCTCGCGTGTGTGTGTGTGTGTGTGTGTGTGTGTGTGTGTGTGTGTCTTTCTCTACTCTGTGGCCACTAGAGAGATATCAGTTCAGTTTTCAACATGGAAGGCACTGAGTCTGATCCTCCACTGTCATAAAGGGGAAGCTGAGGCAATCCTAGCTAGGCTTGACTGAAGGAAAGCTGGGTCCCAGTCTCTCTGGCCCCTTCTTCATCAGAAACTAAAAGTATAAATTTCCTTCCAATACCATGACTCAGTTTATTACTGGATTTTCTTCCCTTCTTAGAGAAGTCTTAAGGATCTGCAGCCATTGGGCAGAAGGTTGGCTCTGAGGCTTGCCATCTGTCTCAAAGTGAAACTCAGAGGCTGGGGTTGTGGCTCAGGGTATAACATTTGCCTGGCATGTGCGAGGCCCTGGGTTCAATCCTCAGTGCTGTGTGTGTGTGTCTCTATGTGTGTGTGTCTCTGTGTGTGTGTGTCTGTGTGTGTGTATCCTCAAGAGGCCAGAAGATGGCATCAGATCTTCTGGAGCTGGAGTTACAGGCACTTGTGAGCCACCAGACATGGGTGCTGGGAACTGAACCCTTTGGCCCCAGTTTGGTCTTCCTGTGAGTGCATTCCAGCTCTTTCCTCCCAAAGCTAAGCCTGAACATGTTGCCACTTCCCTTTAACCCTCTGACCTTTGCCTCTCACTCACATCCCACCAGTTAGCACTTTTGGCCTTCTGTACCACTCTTCTAGTTGTGCAGCATAACGGCCCACATGACCTTCTGCATGTGACTTTGCCTTGGTCTTCGAAGTATCCATGAAATAACTTACTTTTCTTGTGGTTATGACAAGACACAGGGTCATTTAAGGGTTGATTTATTTTGGCTCATGATTTCCGGTGGCAGTGAAAGCCTGTGGCTAAGGTTTGTTCACATCATGGCCCACCAGGAAGCGAAGAACTGGTCTAGAAACAGGACCAAGCTGTACCCCTCATAGGTCACCCCCAGAGACCACATCTGCAAGCTAGACTCCACCCCTTAAAGGCACAATAATCTCCAAGAACAGCACCCCCATGTGGTGACTAAGTGTCCAACACATGAGCCTGTGAAGGACATTTTACACTCAGAATACCCCATTTTTACCTTAGCTCTCTGGATGACTAAAACCATCAGGCATCACAGGCCAGTCTCCTGCACAGCTGTTTCCCGATGCTTGCAGGGTAAAAAGCTGTACCACAGAGAAGCCCATAGCTGCTCTCTCCTGACCCGCCGCTGTCACCACCCTGCCCTGTCTTGTTCCTCTACCTCCAAGATGCTTCTCAGATGCTGAGGGTCACCTCATCTTGGGATCTCTGGCCCAGCTGTTCCCTCTCCCTGGAGGCTCCTGACTCTGCAAGATGACATCTGTGAAAACTACGCCCAGAAGCAACTGACCTTTGGGAAAAATGGAATTTGTAACTAAGATTGCTGGTCAGTTGGGAACAATTAAAACTATGATTTCAAAATTCCTTTAGGCTGAAATAAAGTTATAATCAGAAGCCGTCCAGTTTTAATAGCACCCCAAGAGAAAGAGCCGCTGAAGGGTCAACACAGGACTTCATGCTGCAGAGCACACAGCTAGGTGCCACATTCTGGCTTCTCTATCCAGGCGAAAACTCTCCAGTGTTTGCAAGTCAGACCTAACGTAAATACAGGCAGAGTGGCTTGGGGATGTCCCTCAGTGGATAGATTGATTGTCTAAGTGTGCAGGAAGCCATGAGTTCCACCCCCAGCACCATATACCCAGGCATGGTGATGCACACCTGGAGTCCTGGCACTCAGGAGGCAGAGACAAGAGGATCAGGCCTCCAAGGCCGTCTTCAGCTACATAGTTAGCTTGAGGCCAGACTGAGCTACAGTAAAGACCCTGTCTCAAATACACAAAAATAAATATAGGCAGGGTGGATGAGACGCTGCTGTCCCGTCAGAGGGAACAAAGCATAGTCTATGAGTGTGTCTTTAATGAAAATTTGGAGTAAAGACTACAAATCGGCCTTCTATGACATAACCCAGTGGCAACGGCTCCACTCACTGCTGTAGTTTAAATATGAAGTGGCCCCCACGAGCTCATGTGTCAGGTAAGCCAAGGCTTATGAAAGTGTCTGAGGATAGCCCAGGGTGCTGGCATACCTTGCTATCTCAGCACTCAGGAGGCTGAGATAGGAAAACCTGGAATCAGAGGCTAACCTGGGCTACACAGAGACCCTGTAAAGGAGCAAAAGAGACATGACATCTCTATTCATGATGGAATGCATCATCATCATTATCACATAGCAGCACAGCGTGTCATATGTGTTTATGTGTAGTTATGTGTTTACGTATGTGTATACATATGGATCTGTGTCCAGTACTATTACAGATGCTGTGGCCTGCCGGGAACTGAGCCTAGATGCCCTCTGTTACTACAAGGGGAGATCAGAGGGTGCTGGAGAATGTTAAAGGCGTGCCAGTACCCAAGGAAGAGTTTCTCTTGGGTGTGACCAGAACAACTGAGAGATGATTGCAGGTCCTATCATCACTCTGGTCCATTATCCCAACATCCTTTCTATGGGTAGCAGGCAAGCTCAGCACTCTTCCTCACAGGACTAAGGGATGCCCCTCACTTCAGTGAAGATTGCCTCAACCTGATCTCTCCGAAAGAAATCTTCAAACTCTCTCCAGCAATGGCCCCAGCTACACTGTGTGCCTGCATCCATCTACACAGCCTGGTCTGTCCCACGGGAGCAGCCTTGTCAACTCTGGAGCAGCTCCTGAGGAAAGTGCTAGTAGCCCCATGCACAGTCCTCTGAGAGAACCAAGTTTGCACTGTGCTCCTTCTTGCCTTGTGCTTTCCTTTTCTCCCCTGCGCTCAACTCCTTACTCTTTCAGCTGTGCAGTAACAAGACCCACGGCCTCCTGTGTGCCAGGCAAGCACTCAGCCAGGGAAGTGTGTCCTCAAGATTCTTTTGACTTTTCACTTAGACACAAGGTCCCATTAAGTTGCTCAGGCTGACCTTCAGCTCACTCTGTAGCCAAGGCTATCCTTTGCTTCAGTCTCCTAAATCATTACTGGGATTATAGGCTGTGCCACTGGGCCTAACTTGTTTAGTTTGCCAGACTGCTAACCTAGACCAGAGAAACAGACACTGACATCATATCTGGAAGCCAATAACAGATGCAAGGTAAGGGGGTTTGAAGGGCTGCCAGAGGTGGCTCAGTGGGTAAAAATGCTTGCTGCCAAACCTGGTGACCCTAATTCAGTGCCCTCCAACTCCTATAGCTGTCCTCTGACCTCCTCCCAAGTATCGTTGCATAAGGGCAAGCATACGAGTACACATACTCACACACACACACACACACACACACACGCACACACGCACACACACACACACACACGCACACACGCACACACGCATGCACGCACGCACACACACACACACACGCACGCACGCACGCACGCACACACACACACACACACGCACGCACGCACACACGCACACACACACACACACACACACACACACACACACGCGCACGCACACATGCACGCACACAAATAAATAAACAAATAACGTTTAAACAAACCAACAAACAAACAGAAACACTTGGGAGACAGAGGCAGGTTGGACCTGTCTGAATTCAAGGCTAGCCTGGTCTACATAATGGCTTTCAGGTCAGACCTTCCTCAAAAAGGAAGGCTTGAGTGGAAACAAAAGAGAGATAGATGAAAATAAAGGCAAGGACTAGAGAGATCTCTCAGTGGTTAAGACCACGGGCTGCTTTTCTAGAGGACCCGTTCATTCTCAGCACCTACATGGCAGCTCACAACTGCCTGTAACTACAGTCCAGTGGGGTCTAATGACTCCTCTGGTTTCTAGGCACACAAGGCATGGAGATAATACATAGAAATGCATGAAGGCAAAACACCCATACAAATACAACAAATCCATTTGTTTTTGTTTGTTTGTTTTTCTTTCTTTTTTCTTTTCTTATTTATTTTTTTTCTTTTCTTTTCTTTTCTTTTTTTTTTGTGTGTGTGTGTTTTGGTTGTTTGGTTTGGTTTTTTGTTTGTTTGTTTGGTTGGTTGGTTTTTGGTTTTTGGTTTTCGAGACAGGGTTTCTCTGTGTAGCCTTGACTGTCCTGGACTTGCTTTGTAGACCAGGCTGGCCTCGAACTCACAGTGATCCACCTGCCTCTGGCTCCCAGGTGCTGGGATTAAAGGTGTGCACCACGCCCGGCTGTTTGTTTATTTTTCAAGACAGGGTTTTTCTGTGTAGTCCTGGCTGTCCTGGAACTCCTTCTGTAGACCAGGCTGGCCTCAAACTCACAAAGATCTGCCTGTCTCTCCCTCCCAGGTGCTGGGATTAAAGGCATGTGCCACCTCCCAGCTCAGTAAATCATTTTCTAAAGGGAGGTGAAGAGAGAGCAGGAGAGTGTAGTGGCTAACACAGTGTGACTATAAGGTGTGCTTTGATGACACCAGCTTCCCCAACCCCATCAGACACCCATTAGATCAAAACTACTTTGTTATGATCAAACAGTACTGGGACATTATCGACCTTCACCATCTTACTCCCGAAAGTTTGGTGACGTCATTCTTGATGGACCAACTTCCCTGAACCCTGTGTGCGGAACTCACAAACACATGCAGTCCCATACTGAGTGAAGGGAGGACGTGCCTGGAGCTGCTGTTCCCAGGGAGCGGTCAGTGAGATCAAGGCAGAGAGTTCCATCCTCAAAATTCAGGCGTGGTCCAGGGAGGAACAGTGATTCCGGCAGGGGCTCAGCGCATGTGCAGTGCCCGGGCGGCAGAAAAAGACCAGTGCGTGCAGGGTAGGGAGGAACCTGGTCCTGCCTGCTTGGAAGGTCCAGGGTAGAGATAGTCTGAGATTACGGTCAGCAGCCCTCCCAGCCATTGGTGGTCTCAGAAAGCTAACGCCCAGGGCCCCCTGGTTGGCCCAAGAAAACCAAACAGTCTGGGCTGTGCTCGGGTGAGTGTTCCTGCCTCTTGCTCCTGGGAGCTGAGCCCTCAGCCTGGGTTGAGGGTCTGCAGTCAACCACAGAACTGAGAAAGCCCAAACGGTTTCTTTTCTTTGGACGGCCTCTGGAAACAGGAAGGGGCCAGTTTGCTGGGTTTGCCAAGAGTTAAGTCATCACTTGCTGATACAAACAATTTCTCGAGTTACTCTTTGGGGTGCAGGAACATTCCTGAACTATGCAGGGTTTGAACTCTTCAACCTTCAACTTCAATCCCTGGGGTCAACGGCTGAGGCCGGGACATACCTCCTTGGCGATTGCCTGGGCTCCCTAAAACATGGAGGAACTGTGGGTGGGTGAGACAAGGAACACCACCTGCAGACTTCGATGAATGCCGGAGACCACAGAGACGGGGTTTCCTGGAGGTCAAAAGAAGGGCTGAGGAAAGTACATCAAATCGGGAAACAAGCTTTATCGAGTTTCTACCACACCCCATTTCTGGTTCTGACCACCATGTGGATATCATCACATTTAAGTTTCACAGCCACTTTGTAGGTCATCGGTGACAGCATTTGACTGCACTTGTGTCCTTTGTCACTCTCCCCCAGGATGGTCTCAACATATCTTCTATCCCCTGCCTTCTTCTGCAGTGCAGTAAGAGGAGTGGAGTTCTGCTGTGCTATCACAGAACACCAGAAGCTATATATGTTATAAAGAACAGAAGGTTCTTTCTCACTGTTTTAGAAGCTGGGAAGTCCCAAAGTCAAGCATCCAGTGAGAGACTAGGGCTCCCATGTTGCATCAGAAAACATGAGAGGGCAGGAGACAACTGCTTTTATAGTAAACTCACTTCTTCAGAAGGCCTTAGTTTACAAAAGCTGAGCCCTTGTCTTCCAATATCTCTCTTCCATTTCTCATGTGTGTGGAGGAGGGTGACTATATGCATGTTTTTGCATGTGTGTGGGTGCACACGCGCCCATAAACATGCTGTGTATTGTCTACACCTGTGCATGTGTGCAAGCAGAGGCCAAAGGCTGATGCTGAATCCTCCACTGCAATCTCTGGTCACTCTTCTGTCTCGTTCATCAAGGCGGGGGCTCTCAGTCGAAGCCAGAGGTGGTTGATATGACTAGTCACGCTTGCCAGCTCGATCTGGTGATCCCCCGTCTCCGCTTTCTGGGGCTGGAATTTGAGGCAAGTCATCACTCTATTCAGCATTTGTGTGGGTTTCTGGGGGTCCAAACTTGGGCCCTCACTTGGGCAGCCAGCGCTTTAAGCATGGAGCCATCTTCCAACCCTCCCCCCGCCACCCCCCGCTCCCCGTGACTCACTGGCAAAGCTTCCATCCCAACACTGTTGCACTGGGGATCAAGTTTCTAACACGTAAACTTTGGAGTCCCATTCAAACCACAGCAGTCCTTGCTTGTGTGTTACCAATGGAACACAGCAGATGGAAAGCGATGAGGCCTACAAGGCTAGGTTAGAAAGGGGCACGCTGTCCCCTGTGTTTGCTAGAATGCTTCTACAGAGCCCAGAGCCCTCTGTGCTGTAAGGAAACCCGCAGCCACAGGGGAAGGCTGTGGGCAGGGGCCCAGGCTGGAGGCACCAGCTGCGTGAAGGGTCAGAATCATGCTCCTCCAGACAGTGAGGAAAGGTCTCAGACGTAGTGGGACTGCAGAAGCAATCTCTGCTGGGCCTTTACTGAAGGCAGAGCCCAAGGGAAACATGAGCAGACATAGAGTTGCAGTTTAAAACTCTGACTCTGGGGTGGCTCTACATAGCGTCAGTGCTACAAGGTCCTCCCAACTTGCTGTGTTTCCTTGTGTGAGTTACTTTAGCTTTCTGAGTCTAGGACTGATAATCAGGACAACAAAAGTAATTATAGCATAGACACTTCATAGATATGTAGGGAGGTTAGATTAGATGGCAAAGCTTGGTGCTTAATGCAAAACCTGGCACAAGGCAAGCATTTATGGCGAGCTTTTATTATTGATTTCTGAAGATAGTTTAATAAGTGGAAATGAAGGAAGAAATCGCTTCTTGCCCATCATGTCCCTTGCCCATTCTCATCCCTACAGTTCTTGGAGATGAATTGGGAGGGCATTGGAAACAAAGACAATATGAGGGGCTGTCACATGCCAAGCACAGTGATACACACTTGGCTGACTTCATAGTCCTCTGAACACCAATTCGTGTGATTGCCTCCGTTTTATAGGTGTAGAGACTGAGGCTCAGAAAAACAACATTAGTTGCTCAGGAAGGTCACATAGCTCGTGAGTGATGGAGGCAGGCAGCCTGACCCCATCAAAACCTCTCATAATGACAACACTAACTTCTGAACATTTGAGAGTGCGTCACTGTGACAAATATTTGGACCTCATGACACGGCTATACACACACTTACCCATAGCCGACCTAGACAACTGCCAGTCACCAGCCAACCAGTCACCAGGCAGTTGTCTGTCATCAGTCAGTCATAGTTTTCAGTCACAGGTCATTCATCAGTTACTCATCAGGCATTTGTCAGCCAGTTCTTAACCATTAGCCAGTCATCAGCCAGTCATCAGTCAACCATCAGTCACCAGTCACCAGCCAATTGTCTTTCATCAGTCAGACATAATCAGTTTTTAGTCAGCAGTTGTCAATCAATCATCCGTCACCCATCAGAAGTTACCAGATACTCATCAGTCACTCATCAGACACTCATCAGTCACTCATCAGCATTCATCAGTCACTCATCAGTCACTCATCAGACACTCATCAGTCACTCATCAGCATTCATCAGTCACTCATCAGACACTCATCAGTCACTCATCAGTCACTCATCAGTCACTCATCAGTCACTCATCAGACACTCATCAGACACTCATCAGTCACTCATCAGTCACTCATCAGACACTCATCAGTCACTCATCAGACACTCATCAGCATTCATCAGTCACTCATCAGTCACTCATCAGTCACTCATCAGACACTCATCAGACACTCATCAGTCACTCATCAGTCACTCATCAGACACTCATCAGTCACTCATCAGTCACTCATCAGACACTCATCAGACACTCATCAGCATTCATCAGTCACTCATCAGACACTCATCAGACACTCATCAGTCACTCATCAGTCACTCATCAGTCACTCATCAGACACTCATCAGTCACTCATCAGTCACTCATCAGTCACTCATCAGACACTCATCAGTCACTCATCAGCATTCATCAGTCACTCATCAGTCACTCATCAGTCACTCATCAGACACTCATCAGTCACTCATCAGACACTCATCAGTCACTCATCAGACACTCATCAGTCACTCATCAGTCACTCATCAGACACTCATCAGTCACTCATCAGACACTCATCAGTCACTCATCAGTCACTCATCAGTCACTCATCAGACACTCATCAGTCACTCATCAGTCACTCATCAGTCACTCATCAGTCACTCATCAGACACTCATCAGTCACTCATCAGTCACTCATCAGACACTCATCAGACACTCATCAGTCACTCATCAGACACTCATCAGACACTCATCAGTCACTCATCAGTCACTCATCAGACACTCATCAGTCACTCATCAGTCACTCATCAGACACTCATCAGACACTCATCAGACACTCATCAGTCACTCATCAGACACTCATCAGTCACTCATCAGTCACTCATCAGTCACTCATCAGACACTCATCAGACACTCATCAGTCACTCATCAGTCACTCATCAGTCACTCATCAGACACTCATCAGACACTCATCAGACACTCATCAGTCACTCATCAGACACTCATCAATCACTCATCAGTCACTCATCAGTCACTCATCAGCATTCATCAGTCACTCATCAGTCACTCATCAGTCACTCATCAGACACTCATCAGTCACTCATCAGACACTCATCAGTCACTCATCAGACACTCATCAGTCACTCATCAGACACTCATCAGACACTCATCAGCATTCATCAGTCACTCATCAGACACTCATCAGACACTCATCAGTCACTCATCAGACACTCATCAGTCACTCATCAGTCACTCATCAGTCACTCATCAGACACTCATCAGTCACTCATCAGTCACTCATCAGTCACTCATCAGTCACTCATCAGTCACTCATCAGACACTCATCAGCATTCATCAGCATTCATCAGTCACTCATCAGTCACTCATCAGACACTCATCAGTCACTCATCAGCATTCATCAGTCACTCATCAGACACTCATCAGTCACTCATCAGTCACTCATCAGTCACTCATCAGACACTCATCAGACACTCATCAGTCACTCATCAGTCACTCATCAGTCACTCATCAGTCACTCATCAGTCACTCATCAGTCACTCATCAGTCACTCATCAGTCACTCATCAATCACAGTCATTCATCAGTTGCTTATCAGTTATTTACCAGCCAGTCATCAATCATCAGTTGGTCATCAGCCAGTCATCAGTCAGTTGTTTGTTGTCAGTCAGACATAATTAGTTTTCAGGCAGCAGCCAGCAGTCAGTCACTCATTACCTATTCATCAATCAGTCATTAGTCAATCACTAACCAATTGTCTATCATCAGTTATAATCAGTTTCAGTCAATCGTTGGCAGTCAATCAACAATCATCAGACACTTATCATTCATTCACCAGTCACTCATCAGTCATTGATCACTCATCAGTGGTCACCAGCCAGTTATCAGTAGGTCACCAGTCAGTCCTTAGTCACTTGTCAGCCAGTGACCAGCCACTCATCATTCCTTCATCAGTCAGTAATTTCTCATCCATCAGTCATTGGCCACTCATCAGTCAGTATTCGATATCAGCCAGTTATAGGTCAGCCATCAGTTAGACCTCAGTCAGTTGACAGTCAGTCATCAGTTAACAGTTCAATGTCTGTCCTCCAGTTGTCAGTCATCAGACAGTGGTCAGTTAGTCTGCTTTCCTTTAGAGTTCCTTACTGTGTGCCAGATGCTTAGCAAGTGGGCATATGGCTAGACTCACAAAGTAATGATGTCCTTCATCCTCAGGGTGTGTCCAGTCTATAGATATGTGGACATTTAGTGAAGCATAGTGGCGGGTATGTTGTCATGTTAAAGGACAGCACAGAACATCAAGGGAAGAAAAGTGGCAGCAGAGTGTGGAGCACACAAAGGGATTCCCTGTGGAGGCCTTTAACCAGACACCAAATGGAAAGGAACTTCCAAGCTCAGTGTATCAGAAGTGGGGTCAGGGAGATGGTGTGGTGTGGCTATTACTTAGGGGGTTGTCACAGCCCACTGTGGGGTATGAAGCAGGTTCAGTGACTCATCAGGAAGCAGCAAAGGGACCAGGGATGCAGACTGAAGAGCAGTGACAGGTATCAGAAGCCAAGGGTTCCTGGTTCTCACATGAGGAGCAAATAACATTGATACCTAAGAATCAATGTGGGATGGAGACCCCTCAAGCCAAGTCTGAGACTTGTGTTGGTTGGAAGGGTGCCCATGGTGCACAGAGGAAACAGCAGCCCACAGATGCAGATGGTATGGGAAAGAGACCCAACATCAGCCATGCTCCAGATTTCCAGGGACTTTGAGACCCTATAGCTCATCCATGCCAAACTCTGAAGACCACCAAAGTCAGGATCTGTGGGCGAGAAGCAACAAGGCAGAATTT
Source organism: Acomys russatus (assembly GCF_903995435.1). NCBI lineage: Eukaryota > Metazoa > Chordata > Mammalia > Rodentia > Muridae > Acomys > Acomys russatus. The sequence continues at coordinate 15,044,375 of NC_067140.1, read as the reverse complement.
CATTAACCCCAATGCCCAGGGTAGCCTGGGTGTCGGGGTAGACAATGAATGCTTATCAAATGATGCTCTGATATCAGAGAGGCCTGGCTGAACTCTGGAGTCTGTCACCTGTTAAATTCCTAAGCATAGGCTCATTGTGTGCCTCAGTTTCCCTGTATAGCACGGTGGTGGCAATACCCACTTCCTAAGCAGACAAGTCACATCAATGCTGGGCCTGAACTTGCTACACTGTAAGCACCCAGCAACTGCCTGTTCTAGCCTCCAGGCTGGACCTAGAAAACACAGAGAAGGTGGATGTCGGGCCTCAAGCAGCTATAGAACCAGAAGTGGGGTGCGCGGCAGACAGACAAGCAGTAGTACCAAAACAAGGATGAAGAACCCAGTGCTGAGTGCACTGAAGGCTGGAAAGGGTATTAGGAGGCAACGTGTGGTTCCCTCCCTGGGATTCTTAGCCTCATTCATGAGAAGAATTTGGACATGAACTTGGAAGAAAGCTCCAAGGCTTTTATTAGTGTTTAAGAGAAGAACAGCAGCGCAGGCTACCTGCAGATCGTGGCAGCCAGCAGGACAGAGGAGACAGAGAGGCGGAAGGGAGGAACCCACTCTTTTGGAATTAGGGTCCAGAAAAGCAGGAAGGATCCACAGTGGAGGTGGACAAGCAACCACATGGGGGAAGGAGGTGGTGGGGTGTGCTTCAGAGAAAGAAGGAGAGAGCCCAGGCTTTGGTCAGCATCTGAAAGAAAACACAGTACCATGGAGGAGAGGGGAAAGTTGAACAAGCCACACTGAGGAGGCTAAGCCGCTGCATGGAGGAGGGGTGTCTCGGAAGGACAGTACATTGTCCCGTTAAGGGGATAGTTATTCCTCCCTCTCTTCAGCACGTCTTCCGGTGAATCAGATTTCCTAGCTCTGTGATTGACAGGCCCAGCTGGATTGGCTTTTAAGTGAAGGGAACAATAGTTTGTGACATTTTCATCTCTGGAGCAGATCAGAATGCCACGTCTCCACCCAGAACTGGAAATATTCCATTCTTTTTACCAGGAGGCCTGAAGGGTGGTTAAAAACTGATGTTTAATTTTCTAGTGTTACCAGGGAAACAGAAGATGAGGTCCAAAGCCCACTCTGAAGAGTTTATCCTCAGTGGCCTCCAAAACTACAAATCCCTGTCTACTTGTGTAATAAGAGATCTTTAGCTAAAAAATAAAATAAAAATAACTGCCAAGGACTCACAGGCTAACCTTACGGCTGCTTGAGTGTTTTTTAATTATAAATGATAGAAACTCAAGTACAATGGGCTAGCACCATACTGTGGATAATCCAGAGGGAAGCAGGCCTGGCAGGTGCTCTGCGTTTCTCTTTTCCCATATCTATCTCTCTATAAACTGTGAGCCAAATAATTTCTCCTCTTCGTAAAGTCACCCAGCCTTGGGTATTTTCTTATAATAATAGAAAACAGACAGACACAGTTTGACAGAATAAAAAGAATGAAAATCAAAGTAGCTTAGAGGAGAGTGGTGGCCAAGCAGAGCAGGGCCAGCTCTCACGTGAGCTGGTCATGACAATCAGCTGACACCCGAGCAGACACTGACGGAGGTCTGTGCGTGACCCCAGTTGTCATATATGAAGGCAGAAAGAGAAAGAAACTATGAAAACGGTTCTGTGGTCAACGAGAAATAATTCCGTGCAGCACTTGGAGGTTTTCTTTTCTTTTTTTTTTTTTTTTCGAGATAGGGTTTCTCTGTGTAGCCTTGGCCATCCTGGACTCACTTTGTAGACCAGGCTGGCCTCGAACTCACAGCGATCTGCCTGCCTCTGCCTCCCGAGTGCTGGGATTAAAGGCGTGCGCCACCACGCCCGGCTTTCTTTCAGTTATTTTTAATGTGGGTTTTACATACACAATGTAGAATGATAAAATCTACACATTTTCAGCCGAGCAGTGGTGGCGCACACATTTAATCCCAGCACTTGGGAGGCAGAGGCAGGCAGATCACTGTGAGTTCAAGGCCAGCCTGGTCTACAAAGCAAGTACAGGACAGCTAAGGCTACACAGAGAAACCCTGTCTCGAAAAATAAAAAAACCTACACATTTTCTATGGTTGGGGACGGGATTGTCTGGTTTTTTAGGGAGTGAAGGACAGAATCCTGTTGTCTGTAGCCTAGGCTTGACCACAAACTCATGATCCTCCTGCCTCAGTCTCCCAAGTGCTAGGCTCACAGGCTACAACACCACACTTGTCTATATTTTATATAGCATTCTTTACCTCTCTGTCTTCTGAACCTCAAATGTGAACATTTTTTCATGCTCCAAATGCTTTTTTTTTTCTTTTCCATTTCTTTCTTCTGACTATTTCCTTAGGATAAATTCCTGAGAGAGAAATTGCTGAGTCTGCAGATGTGGTCATTGACCATGTGACCGTCACCCTCCAGGAATATCAGACCGAGTTAACTCTCCACCAGCTGTGCAGAAAAATCCCCCTTTCTTTGCCTCTCTGTTAGCAAGTATCTTTAAAAATCTTTGCTACAGATTGCTAGCAATTCTAGGAAAGAAAAGTATTTTCATGCATTAAAAAAAAAAAATCTCAACAGAAGTTAATTACATTTTCCTTTTTCTAAGGGGGGGGGGGGGAGGGAGGAAGAAGGAATGAAGAGAAACCTTAAGAATTTGTTTCTCTTTTCCGGGCGACAGATGCAGAGCTCCTCAAGGTCTGCGCTGCAGCCTCCAGATAAACCACTGAGGTGGGTGGGACAGGGCGGAGGCCCAAGAGTCACTCACCCAATTGAGTTAGTTGAAGACCCAAGCCAAGCTGCTCCAAATAAAACAAGGGGCGCTGGAGACCTGTGACTATGGGGGCAGGGAACTGGGGATGGGGAGCAAGGCTGGAGGGAGGAGAGTGGGTTTGTCAAAACTCAGCAGGGGGCCTGGCCTTGTAGTGCAAATGTGAAGGTCTGCAGTGGGTCTCTAAGTAAGGTGACCTCAGGAAATTAGCTCCAGTGGCCATCCAAACCCCTTGCCCGACACTGTCTCTCTCCCCAAGCCCAGTACAGAAATCCTGATCCATTTCTCTTGCTTCTGACCCTGGTGACTGAAGTTTCTCTCAGCATCATAAAAACTAGGGCTGTAAAATCCGTATTGTAACTTTAAGAGGCACATCTGTTTTAATCATTTTTTTCCTGTTTTAAAGAACACAACAGGACTTTAATGGCTGCAATAAAATGAGAAAGTTGAAGGAAATTATCACAGATTTGGAAAGCTGTAATTCAGGTTCCTGGGCTCACGTGAGCAGTCAAATTACAAAGAGTCACCCAAGTGCTTTATGGCGGGTGAGGCTCTGGGTGGCGTGTTTGTCAGATCAATGCAGTGGAGAGGATTAGCATTTTATTCGTTTTTGGCTCTTGCAATAAGCCTGCCACATGCTGCACCAGTGGGCCAGATCAGTGGGAAATCACGCACCTCAGAAATTCAGAGAAATAGCCGAAAGCGGAAGAGATCCGCCATGGCAGCCAGGTGTGGCATGGCTCACGGCTATGATCCCAGTCCCAAGAGACAGAGGCCTGAGGATGTCCCCAGGCCTGAGGTCAGAACAGTCCACATACTTCTGTGCCAACCAGGAGCATATAAGTAACACCTTGTCTCCAAACACCGAAGGTGTCGGGTGGGGGTGTCGGGGGCAGGGGCGGAAAACCAACCTGACCCAGGCTTAACCTCAGTCTACCATGTGTTAATGAGGTGTGTGGTTTTACGTAAAGTTCAGGGCTCTCCAACCTTTCTATCTTTATTCAAATATGGGAATATATAAGTAAGTTTTTTTTTCATGAAACCATACAAAGAAACCACTCAGGGTGATGCCAGGCAAACAGCGGGTATTTACTGGTGGCTGCTCATATCAGGCAAACAGTGGGTGCTTATTAATGGCTTCTCATCATATCAGGCCCTCCTAGGACAGCAGCTAATTGAAACTGCCAGCTCCTTCTCTGTCTGTTCTGCCTTCTCTCAATGGGCAAGTATTGCTTCTCCACCACAGGTTCATAGCATCACACTCAGGGCTCAGGACAAGTCAGTGTGCGTGACCAGGCTCCTGGAAGCAACCCTTGGCCATCACAGCTCGGCCTCTAGCCCCTCTGCTGGGGGATGCGATGACTTTGGGTTCCTGTTTCTGCACTACCACCCAGAGACCCCGCACGCCTGAGGTTTGCCTGCGGATTGGGAGCACCTGCCGAGGAACCCACTCTTCTGTTTCCCCCCTGTTTTCTTATACACAGGGAGAGAGGGAGGAGGAATAGGCAGACAGGGACAAAGACACCGCTCCTGGATGTTCTTGGACTTTCAGTTTCCAACAGCTGTTGTTCTCCCCCCACCCCACCCCCCCCCCCCCCCGGGAGTCCCTTTCCTGAAACCGCAAGAATTTGGCCCTGGCTGAAAGAAGTGCCCAAGATGAACCACCTATTGTGTGTCCTCAAGGGGCAGACAGAGCATGGATAATGACCCTTGGATGGATCTTGGGGGGTGCCCTCTTGCTCCTTGAACAGAATATTCCCTGACGCATGTGCGGGGAGGAAGGGGGTGGCTCAGTGGCTAAAGAGCTTGCTGTGCTAGAGTGAGGAACACAAATACCCAGAATCCATGCAGACAGCAAAGTCCGCAATCCCAGCATTTCTGTGAGGAGCCTGGAGACAAGAGCGGGAGACTCCCCGGAAGTTCACAGGCCATCCTGGTGCAGGCAGTGAAAAAATAGTGAGGGGCCTTGGCCTCAAAGCAAGATGGAAAGCAGTGATGACACAAGGCTGTCCCCTGAACTCCACATACATGTCGTGTTGCCTGTGCACACCCACAAGCACACACACACACACACACACGCACACACACACACACACACACACAGAGAGAGAGAGAGAGAGAGAGAGAGAGAGAGAGAGAGAGACAGACAGACAGACAGACAGACAGACAGACAGAGAGACAGAGAGAAACAGAGATTTTAAAATGTGCTTATATTTTAAAGTTTTAATTTTATTTTAGGTTCTCATGACACCTTTTTTTCTGAGCTGTGGAAGGCCGGGGGAGAATGAGAAGGAACAGACGACCAGTGAAGACTCTGCACTTGTCAGCACTTGTCACCTACATCTGGGTAGGTATGGATATGCTGTCACTGTCTTGTTTCTTCAGTGAAGTGACAAGGCACTCTGCAGGGTCCCAACAAGGGATGAATGAATTTAAAACATCATATCTGGTTGGGACTATTTATGTCCCCATTGTCACTGCTTCCCTGTGATGGAGAGGCCCGGTGACACTCAGCCCTGCCCAGCACTCCCAGGTCTCCAGAACATTGCTGCATTAATACGGCCATGAAAAGACCTCAAAGACGCTTTGTTCCCCTGCTCCCTGCCAGCCCCCTGAGCCCGAGACCGTGACTAACATCCCTCAGCTCCAGGCTCTAGGCTGCTCAGAACAGTGGCTGGGGTAAAGGCATGAAGAAAGAAGTGGTGGGGGTGGGGTGGCGGGAGGCACAGGTAAGGTGTGAGGTCATTGTGGCAGAGCCTCTGGCACAGTCCACTGGGATTCACTTTCCTTTGACGAGTGAGAGCTTCAGGGATTGTCCACCCGGAATTAAAAGCTTTCTTGAGAATGGAGCTTAAACTATGCAGATCTGAGATTAAAAACAAACAAACAAACAAACAAACAAACAAAACACCAGCTCGAAGAGTGGGGTAGCCTGAGCTACCACTGTAGTGCAAGGGGAGTTGTCTCTGTGTGAGGACAGAATACCAGCCAGCCCCTGTCTCCTTAAGCAGAGAGGGAGAGCTTCTGCTGCGTCATTCTAGCCCCAAAGTCACCCGAAAAAATGGAGCTGAATGCTGTTTTCCTGTGGACCTGCACACTGTATTTGACATTTGTGCTGGTATTTTTGAGTCTGGGGTCAAAAAGAAAATGAGGCGTGGTGGGGGGTGCGCACGCATGCATCAGGATTCTAATTCCAGAGCTCAGGAAGCCGACTGAGGAAGGAGGGTTACCTTGAACTCATGGCCAGTATAAACTACATAGCATTCTCCGTGCAGGGGATCAAGCCAGAGTTTAGTGCACACTAGGCAGGAGATCTACCCACTAGGCCACTTGAGCCAGCTTTTCATGACTGTGTGTTAGTGCATTGCAGAGGAGAAGCCATTTCCCACACACTTTTCCAGGTCAATCCCCGATTGCTGCGTACTTGGATGACACCGCTACTACCCAGGACCGGTTTTACTTTGTGCAAGGATATTTTGGTGGCACAGGACGCAGAGGTAAGAGAGAGGCGAGGCTCAGGCTGAGGGTGGGGCGTAGTCGGCCACCCCCAAGGTCATTGACTCCCGCATCTCACCAGCCTCCGCGTCCCCAGTGTGGCCTCGGGTGCCTGCTGCCTCAGGCGACACCATCTGCGCCACGCAGGTGTGCTCGGGCCCTACCCAACCTGGGGCGTTGCGAACACTGCGCCAATTGTGACTCCGCACACCCGCTGGGCAGCTGCGCCCGGGGCTGCCATCTGTGCGCGCGGGCAGCCCAGGACGGCGGGGACGCGCCCTCCCGGGCTCCATTCAAGCGCTGCCAAGGTCTAATTGATGAGAAATGTCCCCAGCAGGTGCGAACCTGTCTCCGGAGGCTGCGGCGCCCGGGAAGCGGCGGCTGCTTCTCCTGGAGCGCAGCTGTCGCGGGGTCATTACTACAGTGGCGTCCCTGGGGCATTCCAGGAAGCCCGAGAGCCCGAGTGGGCGTGGAGGCTGAGCCGGTGCTGGGACACCCGCCCCCCCTTTTTCTTCCCTCCCACAGCCTCGTTCTGCCGAGATCTACCAGAACTTCGAGAGCCTTGAGGCTACTTTAGATCCAGCGAACCCTACCAAACCTGCTGGGCACCTGAGAGCAGCAACTGGTGGTTCCTCCGAGTACTCTGAGTCTTCCCTGTCCTCCCCATCCCCAAGGGACTCTCAAAGGTGTTGAGCGACCCATCTCCGTCGGGTAGTTTTTGTTCACTTTTCTTTTGCTGTATTTTGCAGCGTTGAGAGGTTTAACTCAGAGCCCCACCCATGCTGGGCAAGTGCTTTGCTACTAAACTCTATTTCCACCCTCTTTTTACGTTTTCTCTAGAGATAGGGTCTTAACAAGTTACTCTGGCTTGGCCTTGAGGTCACTTCTGAAGGATAAGCAACACTCAAACTTGCCATCCTCCTGCCTCAGCCTCTAGGCTAGCAGTGTCATTTTTGTCACAGTGGGTGGCCTTGATTGGAACTCCTGACCTTCTTGCTGTACTTAGATCATGTGTCACCAGGCGCAGTTTATGTAGGGCTTGGGATTGAACTCAGGTTCGTTGGCACCAGGCAAACGCTCTACCAACTGCCCTGCCTGGGCCAGTCCAGCTGGGAGTCAGTTGGATCTCTGAGGCTTTGGCCCAAGGTCCGTAAAACAATGACCAATGAATTGTTGACACCCATGCCCAGTAGTAATGAATAGTATGTCTTGAGTGTCCACCCCCACCCCTGCTTCTTGTGAATGTGACCTTATGTCATTAGGGTCAGGATCTCAAGACAAGCGCATTCTAGATCAGAGTAGTGCTAAGACCCAAGATGGCCTCCTGAGGAAACACCAAGGGAGCCATTCAGAGAGCCAGGGAAGCAGACAGGGTGGTGGCCCAGGCGGGCATTAGGGTGATGTTGCCAGGAGCCCAAGAGTGACATGCGGTGGTGGAAAGCAGGAAGGCTTCTCCCCTAGAGCCTTTGGAGGGTACCACAGCCTGCTGACAGCTATTTTCACATTCAGATCTCTAATAGTAGGCTGTAGTTATTTCTGGTGTTTTAAGTCATCAAGCTTGTTTTGGCTGAAGTAGCCAAAGAACCAAAGAACCCAGCTCTCTGGTTCTGGACAATCCCACCCCCCTCACCCCAACCCCGACCCCACCCTCAGGGCCATGGTTCCCCAGCTGGTGCTCCTGTTTTAAAAGTTTCTGGAACCCTCAGAAAATGGAGCCAATGGAAGTAGGTCACGGGAGGCTTTTGGGTGTGGCCAAAGCTGTGTTTCCTGTTCCTTGTGAGCTCTCTACCATAGCTCCTGCCAGCCATGAGCTCTGCCATGCCTTCCCCTGATATGGGCAGAAACCAGGAGCCAAATCAACTGCTCCTTTGTCATCCCTTTGCGGCAACAAAAAAATGAACTTGCCCTCCACGTCGCATATAGAAGCCCAGGTGTTTTCTCTCTTTGGGGGACTCTGGCCAGGGACTGTAGGGTGGGATGTGAGGAGGCAGCTTTCCGGCCCTAAGTAGCCCTCCAGGAAGAAAGGTTGATGAAACTTACAAAAGAATGCCTTAGACTATTACTCAGAGCCCTGTCCTTTGCATCGGCAACACTGGGATGGCCTGGCTGCTTTTGAGATCTGGCCATGGACTGGGGTTGCATTTGGTTGGTGACATGAGATGGTTAAAGAGGCCTCCAGTCCTATCACACTACCCCTCCCAGGTTTGAGAACAGCTCCCCTTAAAAGTTTAAGATCAGTCAGCATTCTCAGGACACAAAAATCCCTTGAATTATATCATCTCTGAAGGGAAAAAAAACTTGGCAGTGACTTCCTCAGACTTGACAACTGTCCTTCTACAATCTGAGGTGTCTAGAAATGAGTCCTGAGCTCCTATTCATACACTGAAGCCCCAGCCCCAGGCCCCTGGAGTGGGACCGCATTTGCAAATGGGATTATAGGGTAAAATAAAAGGTCAGTAAGATGGCTCAACAGCTATAAAGGTCCTTGATGCCAAGTCAGCTGAGACCCGAGTTTGACCTCTATACACACAACACACACACAACACACACACACGCAACACACATACACGTAGTTGAAGGGGGCTATAGAGATGGCTCAGTGGTTAAGAGCACTAACTGCTTCTGAAGAGGACCTGGGTTTGGTTCCCAGCACCCAATAAGACAGTTCACAGCTGTCAGCGAGTCCAGTTCCAGGGTATCCAATGCTCTCTCCTAACCTCCATAGGTAACAGGCATAAGCATGGTGTACAGTCATACGTGCAAGCAGAACATTCAACACACGACATAGAATAAATATATCTTAAAAAAATAAACATTCCCACCCCCACCTCTGGCAATGGGCAAAGAGACACTTGTTGGTGGTGGTGTTCTTGTATCAGTCAGGGGCAGAGAAGATGGCAGTCCTTTGTTCATCCTGGCTTGATGCTTGGCTTGGTGGCCAAAGCTGTCTTATGCCTGGGACCCATAGACATCAAATCAAATCAGGTCAAATGCAGGCAGTGCAGCACAGGAGGAGGAAGACAGCAGAGACCTGCAGACCATGATACCACCCGCAGACCTGCCCTCCGGCACAAGGCCCACACAGGTGGCCACAGAGAGCCACTTGCCACACAGCATGGATGGAGGATGTCACCCAGGGGCAAGCCACATGACCAGCCTGCACCAGGAGCCACCACAATATGCGAGTGTAGGCTTTGAAATTGTACTTAATTTGGGGTTCTTTAATGCTTCTACCTCCCTTCCAACCCACCCACCCTAGAGAGGAGAGAAAAGAGGCTAACGGGAACAGTAGGCCGTTTTAGACTCAGTTCCTTGGAGCGATTCCACTCTTCAGCATCAGGATTCTAGCAGACCCGCTAGACAGCAAAGCAGCAATTCAGCAAAGGCGACTGCAACCGCAGTGGCTGGAATCCAGAGCAGCAGCTGGAACCTGGAACCTTGAAGTGTTCTCTGGAGCATTTCTCTCTAGGAGTGTCTCTCGAAGTGATCAACACCCAAGCAACGTGAAGTGATAGGAATCCAAAAGTCACGCCTCTGGTTTGGGGCTCATATATATCTCCTTTCAGTCCCGTACTAGGATGTTTGTCAGCTGGCAATGAGCATGCTCCCGCAAGAGGCAGTTCCTCTTCTAGTGGCCAAACACCATGTGTCCTCTCATAAGTCTGTTTCCAGTGAACAAACACCGCACACTCTCACACAAGTCTGTTTAATATCCCACACTTGGGATCAAAACAAAACCATGTTTATATCCACTACATGCAAGTATGGTGTGTGGTGGTCAGATGAGAGAGAAAGAGAAGTGGGCAGCTTGAGAATTTTGAAGAGAGATGGCACTGGGCACTTGAGGGTGGAGAGGACTCTGTTGTGAGGGGCTAGTCCCACCACCTGGGGCCATGGTGAGGTGCCAGTCTGAGCTACCACTGAGGGCCATTGTCTAAGTCTGTGGCTATGTAGCAGTGGCAGGGGTGGGTGCCAATGTCTGTGGCTCATATTACCTACAGAGAACATGTGGGCATCCCTGGTCAGGGCAGCCACGGGGGACCACTGGCCCCATCTCTCACTGGCAGCAGCACTTGGAAGAGCAGGCCTTGTGCCTGGTCCAGGCAGCACAGTGAGGTTGTCGCTGGTGGCGGTGGTGGTGTAAATAAGCTGGTCGCAAGGGTGTGAGTGTGAGACAGCTGAGTCTGACACTCGTCTATCATGGGGTGGCATGGGTGCAGAGGTGATCCTCCCACACACAAACCGCCCCTTGCCACCTCCAGCAGGTGGGGAAGCTGCCCATGGGGTCATGAGCATGGGAGACTTATACCTGCCCCTCACCAGCTGCAGTACTCAGGAGAGTGGGCCCTGTACCTCACGTGGGCAGCACAGCAGAGCTGACCTTGGTGGCAAGGGTATAGGTGAGCCAACCCTGAGGGTGACAGCATGAGAGATCTGGCCCTGCCACTCATCAACCATGAGACGACAGGGTGCTGGGGCAATGCCTCCCCCATCTCGCCCCTTCCGACCTGCGGCAGTTGGGAAAACTGGTCCCAAGGTCATGGGTGTGGGTGGGCTAGCTCTGCTCCTCGAAGGCGGCAGCATTTGAGGGAGCAGGACCTGCACCTAGTCTAGGCAGCACAGGGGAGCTGGCCCTGGTGGCGAAGGCACAAATGAGCCAGACCCAGTGATGTGAGAGTGGGAGGCTGCAGCACTTGGGAAAGTAGGTCTTTCACTCTGACTGGGCAGCACACTGGAGCTTGCTATGAAAGCAGGAAGGTGACCTTGCCACCTATGGTGGTATTGGGTGACCTAGCTGGAGCAGTGCTGGAGAGCTTGCTCTGGTGGTGTGCATGAGGTAGAGCCCATGGGCTAGCCAACTCAACTCCCACCCAGGCCCAGGTCCAGGGCTCTGAATTGGCCCACCCCAAAAATCCATATCATCTGTGAATGGTTGGGATACATGAAAGGGCCAGTCCTGCTGACCCAAACCTGCAGGATCTCCATGACACAGGGAAACAACAGGATAACCAGGAGGAGTCCTGCTAAGGATCCAGTATTGATGGTGTCACAGAAGCCAAAGATCTTGAACCAGACCAACGACTCATTGCAATGGACATTTGCAAATGAAGATGTGTGGACAGAGGGATACACTGTGACATCCAACCACTTTCATGATGAGATGTTTTCTTTGTTTTGTATTTGTTGTTGTTTGTGTGTGTATGTTTTTTTGGTTTTTTTTTTTGTTTGTTTTTGTTGTTGTTGGTTTTTTTTACTTTGCAGCAGAGGTTGCAAGGGCAAAGAGCAAATTAGAGGGGATGGAGAGATGAGTGTGGCTGGGGAGCATGATGTGAAACTCACAAAGAATCAATAAAAAGTTTTAAAATAGGGGCTGGAGAGATGGCTCAGAGCTTAAGAGCACAGTCTGTTCTTCCAAAGGTCCTGAGTTCAATTCCCAGGAACCACATGGTGGCTCACAACTATCTATAATAAGATCTGATGCCCTCTTCTGGCATGCAGGCACACATGCGGGCAAAATATTGTATAAATAATAAATAAATAAATCTTTTTAAAGAAGTTTAAAAATAGACAAATAAATGTAAAAACAAAATAAAAAAGCCACAAGTGAGTTAAGTTTAAGTGAAGTCATTGGGCCCCAGTTCAATTTGTTTCCTTAGAAGAAGACAGGACAGACAGCAGAAAGACAGCCTCATGCACACACTGGGAGAAACCTTCTCCTGATATTATAATCTCAGTGGCCAGACCCAGGTTGCAGGACAACTTTGTCATCTAAACCACACAGCTGTGGTGTCTGCTGTGAGACTCCTGGTGGATGACCCAGTCAGGGACTTGACTTGAAGACCAGAGACACAAAGAGCTCTCTTTCCTCCTTCCTCCCTCTCTCCTTCCTCCTGTCTTCTCCTCCCCTCCCCCACCCCCACCCCTGCCTCTCTGACATTCCTAGAGAGAAGAGGTGACTACAGAGTCCATGTTTGGAATGGGACAAAGACTATCTCCTTACATGAGCTGGAGCATGTCATTGACAGGTGTCTTCTGCAGTGACAATTCTTGAACACTAGCAGCATTAACAATATAGCTTTACATTTATTCTGCCACGTGTGTGCATGTTGTAATAGGTACACATTCGGCACAGAAAGAGGGCAAAGGTCAGAGGATAGCTTGCAGGAGTCAGCTGTCTCCTTCCTCCACCCGGGTCTGAGTACTGAACTCAGGTTGTCAGGGTTGGTGGCAAGCTCCTTTACCTGCTGAGCCAGCAAGATGATCCAGAGTGTCTGTCTCTCTCTCTCTCTCTCTCTCTCTCTCTCTCTCTCTCTCTCTCTCTCTTTCTCTCTCTGCCTTTGTCTCCACATCTCTGAGTCTCTGTCTGTCTCTCTCTCTCTTTGTCTCTCTGTCTCTCTCTCTCTTTGTGTGTGTGTGTGTGTGTGTGTGTGTGTGTGTGTGTGTGTGTGTGTGTGTTTGAGACAGGATTTCTCTGTGTAGCCTCGCTGTCCTGGACTCATTTTGTAGACCAGGCTGGCCTTGAACTCACAGAGATCTGCCTGCCTCCGCCTCCCAGAGTGCTGGGACTAAAGGTGTGTGCCACCACCACCACCATCACCACCACCACATCCGATTGAATCAATCACTCTTAAAGATTGCCATCTGGTTAATAAAATTTTGCCTTTTCCCCCCCTTTTTTCTCAATTTTTGGACTTGTAACAGCTGCTTAAAAAGCATCTGGTTGGGGACTGGAGAAATGGCTCAGAGGTTAAGAGCACTGGCAGCTCTTCCTAAAGACCCAAGCTCAATTCCCAGCACCCACAAGGCAGCTCACAACCATCTGTAAATCCAGCCCCAGATGACCCAATGCTGTCTTCTGACCTCCTCGAGCACCAGGCACGCATGTGGTGCACAGACACATCCAAACAAAACACCTACTCAAATAAAAGTAAGACAGAATAGAAAAGCAAATGGTTGCTATTTCCTCTCTCTTGACATCTGGTCCCAAGACCACTGCTCGTCATTGCTTAGCAGTGTTGCATTCTTATTAAAGCGGCTGGAGGAAAGTTTGCACTTCAAGCTAAGTCTGGATCGGCCCTTATCACCCCTCCTCATGCTTCTCTTGCAAGTCGGCATTTTGGGGGACCGTCTCCACCCCCAAGGCCCTCTCCCACTCTCTCTCTATTTCCTGAGAGTAAGTGTTGAGTGCTCCAAGCCTGGCTGGCTGGTGAGGGCAATTAATTATTAAATACACAGTCAGTGTGGAGAGATTTCATTATGGGGTCAATTAATTGAGCAGCAGGCCAGAGGGACCACGTTTGAGTGGGCGTTCATATGCACTTGTCTCTGAGTTTGACCCTCGCCCATGTCTGAGAGTGCAGACAGGAAGATCCCAGTGCCTGTGTGAGCCTGTCTCGCCCTCCTCCTCTCTCCTCCTCCCTATTTATTCCTTTCTTTCTCTCCTGCCTTCTTCCCACATTTCTTTTTCATTTCCTCTTCTTGTTCCTGTCTTTCCTCCTCTTCTATTCTCACCTCTCCTCTCCTTCTGTCTTTTTTCCTTTCCCCTCGATTTCTTCCTTTCGCCCACCTTCCCTCTTTCCCTCACCACCCCTCCCTCCCTTCCTTAGTGGAATATATTTGCTGAGTGTGCCCCATACACCATTGTCCTGAGTGCAACACACATACCTGTGTCCTCTCTGCCCCCCTACCCCCGGACAGCATAGATCTGCCTTGATGCTTTGAGTTCAGTAGGGTCTGGTGTTTTGTTTCCTGTTCTGCGTTTTAAAATGACTAAACTACATACTTATTATGAAAACATGCCTGTCCCTGTCTCGTGTTGAGCCTCCCTCTGGTTTGGCTGACGACAGTCTAGGCCTTGCTTCCAATCCAGACTTTGAGCATGCGTATGCAGGGGCAGCTCAGGTTTGCAAACTCGCTCTGTGTGATGAAGGAAACAGAAGAGCCCTCACTGCCTGGGCCCACCCACAGATGTGGGGAGGCCCTGTGCTCTGCATAATCAGAGGACCCTGCCCTGTCCATGAATGCATGCTGCCCGTGACCCCTGCCTTGTCCACAAATGCATGCTGCCTGCCTCGAGCCACCAGGACCAAGCTCATCTGCTCTTTGACACTTTCCCAGACCAGAAAGCTCCAGTCACCCCTTCCCACATCCTCCCGTAGCTCTGTAGGCAACAGCAAGCCCCTGCCTCACCTTCCCCACTCCTAGGGCTCCAAAGCTCTTGGGAACATCTGCCCTGTTGCTGCCTGGTCTTGGGTTTTGTTTTCTGAAAACGGAGAAGATGCCTCTGTCGTTTCTGTGTCCTGTCACAGCCTGACTACTTAGAACAGAGCCTGGTGCACCTGGTAGGAAGTGGGTGAAGCAAACGGCGAAGCATCTGGCCCTCCCATGGCATCCCACACCACCTTGCAGCATTTCGTCCCACAGAGACTACAGTGCACAGAGCAGTGCATCCCAGTGCACACTTCCCTCAAAAGCCCTAGGCAGGGAGGATGGCACCATTTTTAAGTTGTGTGTTATGTACATACAGGTGTGTGTAGGTGTGTGCAGGCGTGTTAACTTGTGCATGTGCACACAAGGAGGCCAGGGGTCAACTTGAGGTGTCTTCCTCTATCTCTCTCCACCTTGTGTTTTGAATGGGACAGGGTCTCTCACTGACCCGGGAGTCACTATTCTGGCGCGGCTGACTGCCCTATGAGTCCCTAGGTTTCTGCTTGTCATTCCACCAAGTGCTGGTGTTACAGGCCTCTCCTCTGGCTTTTATATGGATGCTGAGGGGCTGGACTCAAATCTTCACGCTTGTATGGGAAGGATTTTACCTGCTGAAGCATCTCCCCCACCCATATTGCATTGGGATGATGATGATGAGTGTGTGTGTGTGTGTGTGTGTGTGCACGCGCACGCATGATGCATGTGCGAAAGTGTTCACACCACAGTCTGAGTGTAGAGGCCAGTGGATAGCTCTGTGAAGTCAATTCTCTTCTGCCATGTGGGTCCCAGGGATTGAACTCGGGTCACTATGTTTGGCAGCAAGCTCCTTTACTCACTGAGCCTCACACTGCTACAGGCTGCTTGGCATTGAGTTCACAGGGCACAGTCAGCTGGCCACTGTTTGTGCCTTGTGTTTTGCTCTGATGCCAAAGGCTCAGAGCTAGTCAGGAGTCCCATGTGCCCGGAGGAAGTGGGGGTGACTCCCTGGTTAAAGGCCACTAATGTACTCCATTAACAAGCTGGAGAACCATTAGTTGAGCATCTGCAATGTGTCAGGTATTAGTCTAGGTGCTGATGCCTGGCAAGGAGAAAAAAAAGTGGTAATATAAAAAGGGTGTTAAGAAGAAGCAGAGTCAGAAGATGTCATGGCCACCAAGGCAACTGGTTGCTTAGCCTAGGACACTTCCAGGAAGTGGTGTTCCAGGTAAGATGTGAAAGATAAGAACTTGAGCCCCGTGGAGGGCAGATTGGCCAAGGCAGGAAGCACTGCGTCATCCAGATCTGGATGGAGCAAAGCCCAGCATTAGTAGGTGGGAGGCCTGGAGTGATTAGCCCCGCCCCCCTTTTTAAACCTCCTTTCTCTTTTCAGGGAATCCTTTGATAGCTCAGGGGCTACAAAAGGTGGCAGCTCGGACAGAATCCAGTCAGACATCCAGCAAGGGCAACTGCAGTGACTCAGGATGGGGGGTAACAGCTTAGTCCAGGGTGTGACTGGATTGGGAGATGGGAAGCTGGTGGGTGGAGATATTTTCTGCCAAGAGCTGGCACAATATGTGGCTGGGCTACAACATGGGCTGTGCACAGGACAGAGTGAAGACACAGGGTCGAAGTGATGGGCCTAACTGATGGTGCCTGTGCTTAAGATTGGGAACGGGGTGTGTGTGTGTGTGTGTGTGTGTGTGTGTGTGTGTGTGTGTGTGGTGTGGTCTCTGTGCCTGTGTCTGTGCTTATGTATATGTGTGTGCTTGTCTCTGTGTGCACATGTGTGTGGTGTGTGTGTATGTGCACATATGTGCATGTGATGTAGTTTGGTATGTATGTACAGTGTGTGTGCATGCATGTGTGTATATGTGTATGTGTGTGTGCATGCATATGCATGTTGAGTGTGCAGTTTCATGCCCCTTCACAAACAGGACATCAGGGTCACCCACCATTATTTACCTTATGGCCCTGAGCCCTGTTTTGGACTAAGCTGAATTGCTGGCAAGCTTTCATGATCCATCTATCTCTGCCAGTGCTGGCAAGCACAGCCACCTCTAGCTTTCTATATGGGCGCTGCGGATTCAAACCCAGACCTGCGTACTTGCCTACCCTCTGAGCCATCTCCCCAGTAACTGTACCTAAGAGTTCTGAACTCCACTCCCACAGACATGCAGTGTGCACTGAAGTAGCCAACGAGGTGGGAAGTGAGGGAAGCGAGGCTACAGAGGCCACAATGAACGAACGAATGAATGAGTGAGTAAGTGAACGCATGTGTGAAAAGCGAGTGAGAGAGCAATGAGTAAGAGAGTGGGTAAACGACAACACGAGCAAATGGCCTTAAACTTTTGGGGCTGGAGAATGGAAGAGTTCTGTTGGTCTCTGAAGGGAGGGGGTGGGGAGCCTGTGGCCCAGCACAGAGGCCCCAGGACCTGTGGCTGGAGCAGAGACTGCTTACTTCTGTGAGAGCTGTTTGGGAGTCAGGGGTGGAGGAAGGGGACGAGGAAGGTGAGAAGTGAGGGAAGCCCTTGCTTCCCGCCTACCGGAGCCTCAGAATCTGATGCCACTTATCACCAGGGGATCACTGGTAACTGCCCTGGGGACAACATTTTTAAGGGGAAGAGCTTTCTGCAAAGCAGGGGAGGTATCTGGGTATGACTGTAGTCTACTCTCAACACTCCTCTGACCAGGTTCCTGGCAGGAGTGGCCTTCCCCAGGGAGAGGCTGCTGGACAAAGGGCTCCACAGGAGCTTGCTGTAGAGTGAGCCTGCTAAGTGTGAATTCCTGGGAAGGTCTCCTGACCTGCCTGGGCTCGATGCCCACCCTGACCTGCCTGTTCCCTGTGCACACCTTGACCTACCTGGGCCCTGTGTCCACCCTCACCCACCTAGGCCCTGTATCCACCCTGGGAGACGCTTTGGCACACCATACATTCTTCCAAAAGTCTCTGAAAATCCAAAGCTGTCACTCAGGAGGGACGGACACAGACTCCTGCCAAACTTCACAGAAGTCTACCACAGGTCACCCACAGAGCCAGCAAGCACAGGACAAGGGCAGATCCACAGGTTGCACTGGAGGTGAGCACCTTGAGTGGCCATGGACTCAGGGTTGTAGGGGCAGAAATGGTGTTAGTGGATTTGAACAGAGGGCACACACAGGTCATAGTGCATATATGAATGTCAGGACAACTTGCAGAAACCAGGTCTCTCTTCCTACCATATAGGGCTCTCAGGGACTGAACTCAGGTCATGGGTGAGGCCTGGAGCTAGCCCAGCTGGAAGCCAGTCTGAAGACTGCGTCCTTCAGTTATGTGGGCAGAAAGCATGACCAGGCTGAAGCCACTTTGAGGGTGCGAGTGTCCATCAGTGTCAGGCAGTGACTGGCAACGGGCTGCTGGGGGCTGAGAGTGAGTCAGGAGGCAACAGAGAGAGCTATTGGACCAGGAAGGACAGATTTTTCTGGAGAACCTTCCAGAAACACAGAAGGACCCTTGCCTTTACACTGTGGGAAGCCGGCTCAGAGGGATTAGGGAATCAGCCAGGTTCAGGCCTCTGTCTCATGAACCCCACAGTTTATCCTTCCCTTTCCTTCCTGCTGGGTTCTGGAGACTGACAGCCACAGCCGCGTGGCCAGCCCCCTCCACAGGCTCAGCTCTTCTTGCAGCCCCTGGGGGCTGGGAACAGGAAGGGGTGGGGATTCAGCCAGCTCCACTTCCATGAGAGGCGACTAACACAAAGCTCAGAACACAGCTTTCTTTAGATTTGGTGAGAGTTGCGCTAGAGTCCTGAATGACAGCCCCTAAGTCAGTGCTTCTCAACCTGTGGCTCACGACCCCCTTGGGGACAAATGGCCCTTTCATGGGGGTCTCATATCAGATATCCCAAATAGTAGATATTTGCATTATGATTTATAACAGTAACAGATTACAGTTACGAAGTAGCAATGGAAATAATTTTATGTCTGGAGATCGCCCCAACATGAGGAAGTGTACTAAAGGGTTGCCTTAGGACGGTTGAGAGCCCTAAGCGGTGACGGTGACGGTGACGGAGCATACCAGCAGGGCTGTGGCGATGAGGTAAGGACCAGGAAGTGGAGAAGCTAGAAGAAATGGCAGGGCTTCCCCTCCAGAGCCTTCTCAGTGCACAGCTCAATTTCTGGCTTCTATACTTGGGGACCGTGTGCAGACACTGACCTCTTGTTCTCTCTCCACCCACCGGACACATAGCGACCTGGATGGCAGCTGTAAGGGGTTGAGTCAGAGAGCTCACGCTCCAGACCCTGTACAGCCACCTGAAAAATATTGACTCAGGCCTGCTTAGATGGCACAGCGGGTAAAGGTGCTTGTGGCCAAGCCTAACTGTGAGTGTGATCCCTGGGCCCCACATGGTGGAAGGAGAGGACCAATTTTTCTGATCTCCACACATAACATGGCTTGTTCATGTTTCCTACAAATGATAGGTAGGTAGGTAGGTATAGATAGATAGATAGATAGATAATGTAATTTTAAGAAGTTTAAACCACATCAATTTGTTGAGCTCATCAATGGGGACATCTCCTAAGTGTCAACACTGGGCATGTGCAAGCAACCCAACTGTCCCTGTGACTCCGGCATTCCAGAAGGTGAAGGCAAAAACACATGGATGGAAAGAGGAACGCCTGCCATTTCAGGACAAACTAAGAGAGACCCAAGCAAGGAGGTGACATGTGAGGCAAGATGGAAATAATCTTGCCTGTGTTCCCAGCAAGGGATCCAGCAGTGTGGAGAAGGGTGCCCAGAGCGCTGAGAACAGCAGCCAGTGGGGAACAGAAGGGCCTGGGACAGGGGTTTAGGGTTTCCTTCTCCTCTGGGAGATGGACTTCCAGACTCAAACAACTTACCTGGAATTGTGCACATGCTGGGTGGGGGATGGGTGGGCCACACAGATCACCAAGGACGAGGTCTGGTCAGAATGTGTGGGGACTCAGAGGTGGCTTATGGCAGCACCACAGGCAGTGGTGGGGGTGTGGAGGTACAGGGCACATGGCTCACCGTCTCAGGGCTGGAACAGACCTTAGACACTTGATGCATCAGCCTGGGGCACTCAGGCCCCCTCCTTTCCCCACAGGGAACTGGCTCTCTGCTGTCCTCTTCCTTCAGAGCCAAACAAGGTGGTTGGTGTGAAGCCCTGCATTTCTCTTGGGTCCCAGAGCCCACTAAGGATGCTTTAGACGATCTTTAGATGTTGCGTGTAGCCTTTACAGGATGAGGGGCCATATTCCCAACTGAGAAGGCAGGAATCCATCAGACAGCTCTTCCATTCGCCCGCTGTGTGGCTCAATAGCCTTGCCTGCTGATGGGGATACCAAATGCCAGAGCTGAGCATAAGGTACCAACAGGGCCTTGTGCCTTCTAGCAGACATTACTCTTACTGCCTTTGTGGCTGTTGACCCATCCCTGTATTTGCAGCCACCAGGGTGAGGGTGTCATTCAATGAGTGGCCCAGCTACCCACAGTGACTCCTAGAGTTCTGAGAGGTGGCGTGGATGTGGGCTGTGGAGGTCAGGGTGAAGCCATACAGCACCAGCCCTTGTTGATGGACAGATCTTCAAGGAGCTCATTGCATAGCTCAAGTCAGCCCACCTAGTCTTGACCTCATCAGTGGCTGGATAGCTGCACAAACTCTAGGTGCTGGAGACAAGAACATACAAATCAAATCTCTGGTGGCTCAGTGTAGCTGGTCAAATACAGGACTCAACAGACAGGAAGTACTTGATATAAAGGTCAGAGGCAAAAAGAGCTAAGAAGGAGAAGGGAGGAGGCAAGAAGCCAAGAAGACACCCTCAGAGGACAATAAGGTGAAACTGAGGCCAGAAGAAGGTCAAGGCTGGGTTACTCAGGAGGGGAGCTGGCCATTGGCAGTGGAAACCAGAACAGGGCTGCTATAGCCTGGTGAGAATGGCTGGCCTCTCTCTCTGGTGTTTAGGGACAGGGGTGATTGTTAATAGTGATCTTAAGAGTCAGGCCCCTGATCTAGAGCTCCTTGCCTTTCCAAGCTGACCTTGCTCTCCCTCTGATCTCTACCTTTGCCCCTTCACAGGCTCATCCCCTCCCCAAAGACCTTCCCCTGGCCCACAGCTTCTCCACACGCCTCTGGGAATGTCCGCCTTGTTTGGCTCACCCCTGAGCCTAGGAGCCATTTCCATTCTGACCCTTGACAGAGTGTCACTGGGTCAGCACCTCCTCAAGCTAGGTAACTCTGCTCCACAGAAAGGAGTGCAGAGACTGAGCCTGGGGATCTGAGCAAGAAGAAAGCCACCCCCAGAGATGCTTCTTTGGGCTACAGTCCTGCCCCATATATTCTCAGGTCACCCCCAATAGAGTCTGTGGGACATCTGGAGCCTATTAGGATCCTATCACTCTCTCCCAGAGACGTTTTGACTGGGCTCAGAGATGGGGTTTCTTGGACATTAACAGTGTTTATTTTCCAATGAAGATTCTTAAGTGAAGATTGCTGCCCTGGGCCCCTCTGAGGGTAGAGAGGAAGCACAAAGCCTACCCCCTCTGGGTCAAGGGCTCTGGGGCCTCTCAGTGGGGACAGCAGAGGCTTCCAGACATGGCCCAAGGTCACACTAAACACTCTCATGACGTTTCATCTTTAACAGATGGCATCACCCGGTAGTTTTGTAGTAATAATCTTCATAGATGCAATCTACATTCACTGTGTTGAGAAAGGATCTAAGTGTTCCATTGTCTGGAGGGAGAGGAGAAATGCATAAGGAGCTAGAGAGCAGAGGAGTGACTTAACACCTTAAAACTCTAGTATGGTTGCCTAGTGCCAATCGGCTAAGGATGAGGTGGGGGGCGGTGGGATTATAAAGACCAGTGAGGAAGCCACTATTGGGATCAAGTGTATTAGGACGTTATGGACAGACGTGGCTCTGTCTTCAGCTGGTGGCACTACTGAGAGGCGATTAGCTTCCGAGGACTCCACCTTCATCAATAGACCAATCCACTGATGGCTTTATAGTTAGGAGATGGTGGGATCCAGGAGGCAGAGCCTTGTTGGAGAAAGGAGATCAGCAGGGTGTGCCCTGGAAAGATTCGCTTCGAAACTGCTTACCCTACACCCGAGTCCCACTTCTCTCTGTTTCCTGGCCACCACAAGGTGAGCAATCCTGTTCTGTCTCACCCTCCCTCCATGGGCTGGAGCCATGTGGCTGAATAAATTCTTCCCCCTTTAAGTTGCTTTCGCAGAATGATGGAAAATAAGGGATAGTGGCAGCTTGGAGTGGGCTAGTGGGATGATGGTTGTAAGAAGATGTTCAGGGCGGAGGCTGCACCTGCTTCATGGAGATTTTCTTTTAAAAAAATGATGACGAGGCAGCCAGACACTGAAGGCTGTGAACACAGGTGTATGGTCCAAGTCGGAGCACCTGGATCTCACCGAAGTCCCCTGGGATGAGCCTGAAGATCCCCTAATGTGCTGGTTTGCAGGAGAAAGACCCCTACAGGGTTATATATTAGAGTACTTGGTCCCAAGAATCCTGCAGAGAGTCCCTGACTTGTGGATGTTCTAAAGTGGGGTGCAGTCCCATCACAGCCACTTCAGGGCCAAATCACTGCAGACAAGGCAGGGTGTGGTGGCTTCTGTTTTAATCCCAGCAATCAGGAGGCAGAGGCAGGAGGATCTTTTTGAGTTTGAAGCCAGACTAGTCTACATGATTCCAAGACAGCATACATAGACTCTGTCTCAAAACAAACAAACAAACAAAAAAACAATAGCAACCTGCCGCCCCCCCCACTGCCCCAAACACTGCAGCCAGTAGGCACCCCTCCCAGATCAGCCACTCGATACTTTCCTATCCTGCTACCATAAAAACTCCAAAATTGACAGTCTACACAGAGAAGGCGGGGAGCCTCAGCTTGGCAAAATTAAGATTTTACTGCTTCTCCAAAATGGAGACAAGAATGCACTTTTCCTGGACCTCTGGTGTCCCCAGCTCCCACACCTGTGTCTATGGAGTGCCTTGGCTAAGGTTTCTGTCTCTACAGAGTAGATGCTGTGGGCAGTCTTTTGTTGTTGCTGTTGTTTGTGGGGTGTGGCAGCTAGCTGTCACTGCCACCCTGCCTGGATTCGGACTCACCCAGGAGACACACCACAGACATAGATCTATGAGATATGTTTCCAGAAAGGTCAGCTAAAGGGGAGCCCCACCCTGAATTTGAGTGGCACATCCCAAGGGCTGCAGAATCAGACTCAATAAAAAAGGAAAAAAAAAACCATGCTGAACAGTAGCATCTCTCTGCGGCCTCCTTGTGGATGGAGGAGATACGACCAGCTCCCTTTTATGCTCCCTGAACTGCGAGCCAAAATGCTGTCAGATACTGGCAGCGCAGGGCAGAGAGCAGTAACTAAGACACAGGGCTTGCACACTGTGAAAGAGCACAGCGTCCATCTAGTAGGCTTTGTGGGTCAACTTGCCGTTCCTTTATTGTCACCAGCTCTTACACCTCAGTGCTCTTTTGCTCAGTTCACAAGCAATGGCATCCACACGCGGCTTTGTCGGACTCATGCCTGACCCTGAGGGGGACAGTGCTTGGGTCAGGGTTTCTGGGTTAACGCTGGGAGGATATGAGGTACACAAAAATCTGTGCTCCCTCAGAGCGGCTAGCTAGCCGCTATACGCCACCACAGGGTCCCCGCCAGGCTCTCCTCAGCCCTTTGCTCTCAGCACCAGGACTGTACTTTGCCATGTGGTGACCTCACACATATCATGTCCCTCTGCCTTTGGTTTGCAAAACACCACAGCTGTGTTCACTACTACTACCCTAGGAAGGTGGTAGATGGGTCTGTTTCAGGCTTGTTTCACAGGGAAAGGAGTTGGGGAAGGGTTTGAGTACTGGAAAGCTTTGAGGAAGAGGCAGCAAGCAGTTCCTGGCCACGGTCATTTTCAAAGGCCATCCCTTTTTTGTGCCCAATTTGGTGCCTGCAGCAACTTTTCAGCATGCCCATCACAGTGCAAAAGAAGCCACAGACTACCCAGGAACAAGAAGACAAGGCTGCATCTCAATAAAACTTTATTTGCATAAACAAACAGTGCCCCCTCCCCCCTGTGTTTTGCCTGTTCCTAGTCCTATGCTGCCGGCAGGAAATGATACAGAATCGTTAAGTACTCATCACTATAATGATTGAATTTTGCCGCTTGCTAACTTTGGGCTGTGGCAGACGCCTTTTCTCTGAGTCTCCATGTCTTTGTTTATAAAGTAAAACTTCAGGGAAAATGGGCTTCAGGCTCCTCTGAGAGTGAACCATGAGCTGAGAACATCCTTGTACTAAAAAACTTGGGGGGTCGGGCTGGAGAGTTGGCTCAGAGGTTAAGAGCACTCACTGGCTGTTCTTTCAAAGGTCCTAAATTCAATTCCCAGCAACCACATGGTGGCTCACAACCATCTATAATGAGATCTGGTGCCCTCTTCTGGCATGCAGGCACACATGCCGCAGAGCGCTGTATAAGTAATAAATAAAGTCTTTAAAAACAAAAACAAAAACTTGGGGGTTGGAGAAGAGGGCTGGGTGGCTAAAGAGCGGCTGCGCAAGCCTCGGGACCTGAGTTTGGATCCTCACCTGCCATGCAAAAGGAAGGCGTGGTGTTCACCCATAATCCCAGTCCTGGGAGGAGACGGGGTGGGAGGGGTTGGGGGGGCTGGGGGACTGGGGACGAGAGGGCGGGGACTAACCCAAGGGGCTTGATGGGCAGTCAGTCTAGCCAATCAGTGAGACCCTGTCTCAAAAAAATAAGGCAGTGAGCCAGCAAGATAGCTCAATTGGAAAAGGTACCTTAGGACAAGCCTGACGACTTGAGTTCGATCTCTGGAACCCACATGGTGGAGGGCAAGAACCAACTCCCAGAAGTGGTCCTCTGAGGTACACGCATGCGCATGCATGCATGCACGCACGCACGCGCGCGGCATGTAAAGATTTGTTACTGTCTTTGATTTGACCTCATCTTACTTCTCCTTTGCCTGAAATGTCTATAGTCTTAAGTAACAGTGGGTCTGTGACCTCCCCGGGGAGATGTGACAGCCTTTCCACCTGTCCCTGGGCCGTCTCCCACAGCGTCCTCTCATCGAGACTCGTCAGTTGCAAGTTACAGAAACTTGAACTGGCCGGGATGTAAAGAAATTTATTGGCTCGTGAAAATTAAAAGGCCGTGTAAAATATGGCTTCCAGAACATTCAAACAGGAAGCTGCAAGGAATCCAGGATCTCTGTATCAGAATTCAGCTTTCCACGTGTGTCAAGGGAAAGAGGGAGAGGGGAAAAAACATGCTTTATGTCGTGTATCATTTTTTTTAAAGTGGACCATTGGTAGGGTACGCTTGTACTCTCATTCCCCTTCCAATGAACTGGGGCTGGGGGTGGGAGGGTGGCTAGCTTGGGCAATTCCCCACAAGCTGTCTGTGAGCCCCCCCAGAGCAGGTGGCTGAGAAGTTCCCTCTAATATGGTCCTCAAAATAAAATCTAAGTGGTGGGGTCAGGGGGAGAAGCAGAGAGATAAACGTATATGAACTGCTTTGAGAAACTCTATACACCAGCGGGGTTAGTATCACTGCTGGAAGTGATTAGTGGCCCGGCGGCTTTCATCGCCCTGGGAGAAGATGGAGTCCCGAGCCACGGGAACCTGGGAAATGTCTGGTCAAAGAGGAGCAGAGAAGGGGCTGCTTACAGACCAAAGATGAAGTCTCTGTTTAACATGGCAGAAAACCTTAGGAGCCCTGTAAGTATTTAGCTTTGGACCAGACAGCTGCTGAGATACACCACAGGCACCCAAGTGCCTCGATCTCTCACTTGAAATATCCTGCGTGTTTTGACGGAAAAGGAGGGCTCCTCCTGGCTTGTGGAAAATCAAGGTGGAGAAGTAGGCTTGCAGCTATGCACAGAGGGGTACAATGCATAGAGCAGAGCAGAGAGTGCTAGCATTTTACAGCTGGAATGAGAGAGCCAGCAGAGGTAGCTCAGCAGGTAAGGGCACCTGCAGCCAAGTCTGATGATCCCTGAGACTCGCATGGTAGAAGGAGAGAACCAGTATCTTTCAAGTGGGGCACTCCTTTACATTACAAAATAAACAAATTAATTACATTGAATATTTTTAAAAAAGCAAATCGAGTTTAAAGCAAATTTGCATGAGTGCTCTGAACTGACCTGACTTGTGCTGGCAGCTTCTCTTTCTGACCACATACAGTCTGTGAATTATTCCTGCTCATTCACGCAAACATTTCTGGCTTGTTGTTGTTGTTGGTTTTCTTGGGTCTCCAAGGCACAAACCAAGCCCATGAGCTGTGGAAAAGCCAAACCCAGACCATCTTAAGGCTCCCATCAAGGCCCCTGCAAATATCCTGGGGTCTGGGGTAGCCAGAGTCTTGGGGTCCAAGACACTTACCCCAGTATTCTTCCAGTGTTGTGATTTGGATCTATACCGTCCCTACAAGCTTGTGTTTTGCACACTTGTTCTCCAGCTCGTGGCATAGACTTTGGGGGGGGGGGGGCGGCTGCAGAGCCCCTGGGTCCTAAGCGTGGTTCTCAACATCCAAATACTTCAACATTTAATACAGTTTCTCATGTGGTGAGGACCCTCAATCATAGAATTATTTCCATTGCTACTTTATAAATTTAATTTTGCTATCGCTATGAATCATAACATAAATATCTGACACACAGGCCATCTAATATGTGACCCCCACAGGTTGAAGCTGCAGCCTTAGGAGGTGGGGATGGGCTGGCAGGAACCACACGTCAAAGGCTGTCCATGTCCTGTAGTGCTTCCCACAGCACTTCATTGTCTGCCGTGATGTGCACAGCCTCCACCCCACACTCTTGCAGCCATGCACCGACCAGCTCCGCCACGATGGCCTTATATCCACTGGAGCTGAGAGCCGAAATAAATCTTTTTCTTTTATTTGCACCTCTCAAATAGTTTGGTCACAGTGACTGATGTGCCCTAGTGAACAAGAGGACAACACAGTGTTCTCCAATTTGGAAATCCTGATTTCCCACCCATGTTTAGAGCATAAAGCTGTAAGATGAGGGAGTTCCCCTCTGCCTATGCCCTAAATTCTCTAGGTACCCTGTGCAGCCATCAACTCTGAAGGACAGCTGTCAAGACAAAGACAAGGGAGCCTGCCCACAGGGGTTCAAATCATAGCTCTGTCGTTTAGTACTGTGCACATCTGGAGAGCGGTCTGACCTGTCTGTGCTTTCATATTTGTGGTGGAGATAAAAAAAGAAAGCCAAGGAGAGGGCCACACAAGGTGCATAGAGCAGGGCCTGGCACAGGGGACATGTCCAGCCATCAGCAGGAGTGACCAAAAGCTCCTGCCTTCTCTCTCTGAGGTTGCTATTTGCTCTGACACCTGGCGATGGGCTATCTGCTCAGGCTACTAGGATAAGCACTGCAGCTGTTGAGGTGGTGGCTGCGTGTATTAGCTTAGAGATTTCCATCACTGCCCCCTATAGATGCCTCTGTCTTTGGGGAGAGGGGCAGAGTCTCATGGTGCAGCCCAGGTTGATCTTGACCTCAGTCCTACCTCAGTCTTTGGGGTGTTGGGGTTACAGGCCTGCACCATCACGCCTAAACTGTTTCTATACGTTTGCTGTTTAATATACTCATTGCTGTGACTCCTATTGGCCCCAGAATCAGCCTCTAGAGAGCCTGCTCTGGGAGGTGGAGAAACTAGGGAGCTGGAGTGTAGGCCTGAGGTGGTGGGAGGTAATGCCAGGGCAGAGGAGGAGAAAGAGAGGGGAAGGAGAGGAGAGAAAGGAGGAGGAAGAAAAGAGGAGAAGGAGGGGTCACTCAGCCTCATTTGCTTCCAGGTCAGCTCTGCTCAGGCAGCCCCTGGCCTCACCCTTCACCAGGCCCTTACCCCTCTGACTTGCCCCCCTGAGTCTCTCTCACTCCTCTTCTCAGAGATTCCCCTATATGCCACTGCCTCTCACTCTATCAAGGTCTTCCATGACCTACACCAGACTTCTTCAGCCAAACCAGACTCAGGTCCCCATCTGATCAAACTCAGTGGGTAGGTAGAGACACCCACGCCCATTGATGTATTTCATGACGTGTCCCCAGGTTGCACAATTACGCAGGGTGCAGGAGGGCCCAGCTGTCCCGACACTCCCTCAGCAAGGGTGGCTATCCAGGACAGTGATCAGCACATAGGACCGCAGCAGCTGAGGACCCTAGTGGCCACCTCAGATCAATGACTACGGTCCACACACTTTCTGAAGTCCCTGCTTGGGGTGCAGGGCTGTGAGTGGCAGCTAACAGAACAAGGTTGCAAGTGAACCCCCCTCTCCCCCGCCGCTGCCATGTGCTGAGGACTGCCCCCAATCAACGACACAGAGTCCTGCAGAAATGACTTTACCACCTCCTCTTATGCCAGATGGATAGAGATAGAATTAAAGGAAAAAAGAAAAAAAACAAGCTGAACCCAGTGGCTGATGTCACCCCAGTGGCTCTGACGGGTAGCAGGGGAGGTGGCTATATAGGGTGAGGGGCAACAGCCAAACTCCAGGAAGTGGGACAGAGGGCCACCATCTCCCAAGTCAAGACAAGTGACACACTGTTGTCTGATAGAGTTTTGAGTTTCTGGCCCCTCCCGAGTGCTCATTTAAGAGGGGGAAAACCGCATTACCGTTCTCCACGCAGATCTGAGCTTCCATTTTAATTTGCCTTCATTATCTCTTCCTCTTATTAAGCATGGTAAATCTGTTTTGTGTTTTCATTATTCCATTAGCTGGGAGAGGCTCATCAGTAATGTGAGGAGCTGCCGTCACAAATCGCACAATTTTCATACGAGCGATGCAATAATTGGCTTAAGTCCCTATTCTGTGGAGGCCGCAGCTCACAATTAGAGAACACAGCGTGATTGGAAAACGAGTTAGAATTGATTGGATTTCAGGGGAAACTGGGTTTGGAATGTGTTAATTGCATTCTGCCTAAACACTGGCTCTAAATGAAGCAGCCGGAGATTTGGGGAAATAACAAAATCTTTTCTAGAAATGACCCCAAATTGCTTAATAGGATGGGAGAGATCTGATTAAGATGGGGGCTAAAGGCCTCGCTGTGTTTTGAGGCAGCAGGCTGAAATTCTTGTCTGGGAGATTCAGAGAAGAGGCAGACTAAAGCCATTTTGCAGCCTGGCCTGTTTGGGGTGTTCGCTGTCCATAGCATCTTCTCTCTTCCACCAATGACCCACTAGCAAATATTGTGGGTTCATGTTTTAGACACACCCAGGTCAGCACTCAGTGTCGGGCCTCCACCACCACAGGGTGCCAACCATCAGTAGCCTGCCTGCCTTGATCCTGATGCCTCTTGCCTGGTCAGCAGCTGAACTGGCTGCCATTTTCCCATGGTTGCCATCTTCCCACGGCTGCCATCTTGCTCTGGAATCCCTGGCCCGCCCAGGTCCTTGGTGATCTCTTTGCTACTTTTATTTCTTCCTGTTCCAGCGATCTGCAACTATTCAAAAACTCTTGATTGTCCCTCGTTTTGCCTCATCACAGTAGCTTGGGCTGTATTTTCCCCGTCTTCAGCCTCACTTCAATCTTGGTTCACGACGCACTTCTAATTTTTCCTCTTATAGATATTAGGAATTCAAGGAGAAAAATTACTGGAAAAAGGTTGTCTTGTGTGACTGGCTACTTAGCCTCTGGGTTTCTGGATCTTCCCACTCTCCGTAGATAAGCAGAGGGACACACTGTTCCTCTGACCACTAGCTGTACTTCCTGGTCACAACTGACATACCCAAAGTGCACTAGTCAAAGCTTTACTTGGGAACTTGGGAAGTGATACAAAGATCCAAATGTTAAAATGGCCACACCTGTATGTGCCTAAAATTTTAACATGGGGGCTGAGAGGCAGGAAGATCTGCAGTTCAAGGTAAGGCTGGGTTACACAATGAGACCTTGGTCAAAAACAAAGAAATATTCACACGTTAGAGCCCTCACCCCCCTGCCCACTGCCACCAGCCTCTACCTCAGCCCTGCCCAGGAGTTTTAAGACCATGGTCTATAAGAGCTATGCCCACGACCCAATTCTGGTGAAGTGACATATAAGCAGAAACTTCAAGAGTAAGTGTCACCTATATCAGAGGCTTTCAGTGACGACAACAGTTGCAATGCA
Source organism: Acomys russatus (assembly GCF_903995435.1). NCBI lineage: Eukaryota > Metazoa > Chordata > Mammalia > Rodentia > Muridae > Acomys > Acomys russatus. The sequence goes on along the minus strand of NC_067140.1, from coordinate 15,014,759 downwards.
ATATCAGCTAGATGGTACCCGGTGGCCGACTTTCTTTCACCCAGCCACATTGGATCACTGTTCACAGAAGCCACAGTCCTCGGTGGCATCTGAAGTCATAAGTGCTCACTCTGGATCTTCTGTTCCCCCTTCACCTTATTCTAGTCACTGCCACCTCCTGACAGACAGACAGACAGAGCATGCATCTGCCACAGGCCCTTTGCATGTGCTGTTCAAGTCATCTGAACATAACAGACATCACTCATTGGCTCTTTTTTTTTGCCATTCTGCCACCCTCAATCTTTCTCCCAGCTATTTCTACCCAGGAATACTCATAGTTCCCCTTTCAAAACAAAACAAAACAAAACCCAGCTCATTTAGTTTGCTGTAGTATTTCTCTCTCTCTCTCTCTCTCTCTCTCTCTCTCTCTCTCTCTATATATATATATATATATATATATATATATATATATATATATATATATATATATATATATATATCCTTTTAAACATTTTAGTTGCCCACGTTTATCTGTCTGTGTCTTTTTACTGAAGAGAAAATTCCACAACAGCCAAGCTTTGTCTGCCCTGCTCAGCACCATGTTGCCAGCGTGTGGCCAGAGTCAAGCACACCATATGTGCTTAGTGAAGAAGCACCGAAGCCATGGGCCGCTCATACCCTACAGAGACGTCAGAGCAGGTCAGTCCAGCTCAAGCTTTCTTAGACATGCAAGCCCCTGGGCAGCCTGGGAAAAAGCAGATTCTGCATCTGTGGGGCTATGGCTGCTTCAAGACTATACACAGCTCTGGGCTGCCCAATGATGATGGTGGCGGTAGTGGTAGTGATGCTGATGACAATGATGACGAAGGTGGTGGTGATGATTAGGATGACCACAATCATGCCAAAGGCGATGGTGGTAGTGATGATGATGGCGCCATTACTAGCCATTGGCCATGAAAAAAGCAACGAACACTTGGCTACTGCAACTGTCATACCAGAAGCAAAATCAGTTCAAAATGCATTCTTTTAAGAAAGTGAAAGGCCAGTGATTTAAGGCCAGAGCTGATGCTAAGAGTTGCCACTGTACTATAGATTCTGAGGCAAATGGTCCCCTGGGGGCTTTCCGCTAGTGGGACTATCTACAATGCCTCCCAGAGATCTGGGACCTACTCCATTGGGTTAGCCATATGGCAACATAATCCCAACCCAACCTGCCGTCCTCCACTCAACCTGCCATCCTCCACTCAACCTGTCATCCTCCACTCAAACTGCCATCCTCCACTCAACCTGCCATCCTCCACTCAACCTGCCATCCTCCACTCAACCTGCCATCCTCCACTCAACCTGCCATCCTCCACTCAACCTGCCATCCTCCACTCAACCTGTCATCCTCCACTCAACCTGCCATCCTCCACTCAAACTGCCATCCTCAGAGACCTTCTCCAGCTCTCTCAAATACATAGTTGGTAGGTCTCCTGGAACCTTCTTGACAGCAGAGGAGGCTTTCTTAGATCAACCCTGCCCTTGACCAGTATGAGCTGGTGAACTTGGAAAACAAATCGGGAAGATATCTGTAGCCTCCCCTACCCAGAGACCTGTGGCAATCTCTAAAAGGAGGACAAATGGGACCATTTCATGCGGAGCCTTCTAGAGGCCAGGAGGCCAAACAGGCCTCTTTGGTGAGCTCAAGTTCCCCCTGAGCTCTTAGGGTGGTTAATTACTGAGGCAACTATTCCCAAATCTGACTGTCAAGGCGCAGTCTCTCGCACTCAGCAGATCTATGCAGGGCCCAGCCCCAGGGCCTCGCAGCTTCTCCATTTCCTGTGGCATTGACTGCCATTGGATCCGATCCCAGGTGCTGAACAGCCCCTAGCTCTGGTTTGTCTCACCAGCAGCCCTGGTCAAAGCAAGCGAGTCGGGAGAGCCAGAGAACGGCTTGTAAATTCAATGTCTGCTGTGGTTGCAGGGTGAGGAAGGAGCCCAAGGCCAGGCCTGGATCTGAGGCAGTTCCTCTGTGGTGGCTGAGAGCGATGCCCCCCCCCTACCCCCCGCCAGTTGTGTTTCATTTTGCCATCCAGAGAAGTGGAAAGATCTGGAGTTCTGCATGAATGCTCCCCCAGGGTCCAAAGTTGCAAGGCAGTTTGGAAGAATTTGCAAGCACTAGGCTGTGCATGGCAGCTGAAAGCTGTAGATGGCTGAATTAAGCCCCCTCTCTGCCCCTTGCCATGACCACCAGTCTACACGGTCCACTTAGAGAGAAGGAGGAAGAAATAGGAAGTAAGGAGGAAAAGGAAGGGGGTTGTGTTAGGGTGTCTCAGATAGAAACAGTCAAATGGGGTTGGGTAGAGCAGGTAGGCAGAGGGCAAGGAAAGGGCTAACCCTGGGATCTCCAAATGTGGAAGCTAAGGAAAGCTAGGGGAATGGTGCTGCCACCTCTGAGCCCTGGAGCAGAGGCAGCAGCCCTAAGGCTGTTCTGCAGGGCAGAACCAGGGAACAGCTCCTGCTTAGACCCCAGCTCCTCCCTTTCACTAAAGCTTACCATGCCACCAGGGAGCCCCATAAGTGAGCCTCTGGGTCCTGGAAGGTAGAGACAGAAGAAGAAATGGAAGAGGCTGGCACAAGGTCCCACACCGTGCTCATATGTGGCAGACAGTGTAATTGTCACCTCTCACTGTTCTTATGTTATCAACCTATTTTTTGTCTTACAGGATTGGCACATACTATGTCCTACTGACTACCATTGAGATCACTTGGGTAAGATTGGAGTTTCTAAATTTTTATTTTATTGTCTTATGTGTATGAGTGTTTTGCCTGGTGCCTTTGGAGGTCAGAGGAGGACACCTGACTGGAGATACAAGGGTTGTAAATTACTATTTAGGTGTATATGGGAATTGAATCCAAGTCGTCCACCGACCTGCTCTGTCCAACCCCATCTGACTGTGTCTGTTTCCATCAGAGACCTGGACACAGACCCCTTCCTTTTACTTTTTATTTCCTCATGTCTTCCCCCTTCTCTTTAAGTAGAATCTAGGTTCTCTGTTTTAAACTGCTGCGCCAACTTTCTAGTCTGGAGTTGGGACTGGCGTGTGTGTGTGTGTGTGTGTGTGTGTGTGTGTGTGTGTGTGTGTGTGTGTGTATGCATGTGTGCATGTGTGCGCTTGAAGTCAGGGTCTCATATATCCCAGGCTGGTTTCAAATTCACTATGGAGCCAAGGATGACTTTCAACTGACGATACTTTGTACAGCACACAGTTATTTTCTATTTGTTCCATTTTCCTCGTTTTAAATGATGCTCATAAACTGGCAAATTGGCTTCATGACCAACTTCACATCTCATAGCCCAGTTGTGAAAATTATCAGCCTCGTGGCTATTACCATGGGGGAATAGGAGACCCTTGGTGAACAGAAGTCCTGGCTGAGGTAGAGCTTTTTCCTTCTCCTCGAGAGACTACAGTCAAACACTACAATGCCTGCTTTATGCCACAAAGGGGATAAAACTCAGGGCCTTGTGTATGCTAGGGGAACACTCTATGCATGGAGCCACAGGCCCAGGAGAAGATTCTGATTTCTAAGGTGATCTATAAACAGAACGAGGTGTGATGTCTGAGTTTGTCTGAATGTCAGCTTCTGCTGTTCATGGGCTGTGTGGTGCTAGGTAGACCAGTTAGCCATTCAGCCTCAGCATCCATATATGTAAATAGGGCAAGGGTAATCATTTCCTGGCTTTGGTCCTTGTTGAGTGTGACCTAGAGAGGAGACCTGAGGACTCCTTGGGCTCCAGAGCTTCGATTAGCACCCATCCTGCTGAACAACTCTGGGATGGTCTGATCTCTATTTTCAGGTGGCCTGCCTCCCAATGCCACCCAAGCTCTCTCTACCAGATGATATCAAAAGTGAGGCTCAAACCTCCTGTGGACTTCCAGAATCTTCTAAGTGTTTTTCTATGAAACCTGACCCCATGTATGTGAGAAATTCTGCTGGAGACATAAAACTGCACACCTCAGAATAGTGGCTGAATATGAAGAACAATCAGAAACTCCTTTTACTATTCATTTACAGCTTTTTAATTTAAAATTTTTATGTTTATTTGTTTGGTCAGTGTGTATATTAGTTATTTTTCTGTTGCTGTAATAAAATATCATGACCAAAAAACAGCTTGCCGTTCCAAAGGGGTGGAGTCCATCATTGGGAAGGCATGGCATGGCAACTGGCAGAGATAGGACTGACAGTAGAAGTCAGAAGCTGGCTGGCCACATTTCATTCCCATACAGAGATGAAACATGAGAAAACAGGAAGTGGGGCTGAGCTATCACAAAGCTCATCCTTGGTGACGCACTTCCTCTAGCAAGGCCATACCTTCTAAAGGTTTCAGAATCCCCACTCCACGCCCACAAACAGCACCACCAACTGGGGAGCAATGTTCAAACATGTTTAGCCTATGGGGACATGCTTCCTTTAAACTACAGTGTATGTGTGTGTATGTTGACGTGTGCGGGTATGCACACACACACACCAATGTGCAAATGTGTGTAAAAGCCAGAGGTCCATGGGTGTCTTCTTTTATTGCTTTGCATTTTATGCTTTATTCTATTTATTTGTTTGTTTACTTGTTGGAGGGCACTCTCATGCTATGGTGCATGGGTAGAGATCAGAGGACAACTTATAGCAGTCAGTCCTTGCCTTCTGTAGATCTTGGAAATCAAATTCAGGTTTTCAGGCTTGGTGACAAGCTCCCTATTCATTGAGTGAGCCTGAAGCTCACCAGTAAGGCTGAACAGGCTGGCCAGGGAGCCCCAAGCATCCTCCTGTCTCCACCTTCCTTTCACTGGGTTTGCAGCTGTGCGCTGCTATTCCTGGTTTCCGTGCGGGCGCTATAATCTGACCTCAAGTCCTCGTGTGTGCCAACTGAACCACACCCCAGCCCTCATATTTAAACATTGTTGTTAAACTGGGCGGTGGTGATGCACGCCTTTAATCCCAGCACTCAGGAGGCAGAAGCAGGCAGAGCTCTGAGTTGGGACCAGCCTGGTCTACAGAGTAAGTTCCAGGGCAGCCAGGACTACACAGACAAACCCTGTCTCAGAAAAAGAAAATGTTATTAAAGCCTCTGCTTCACGTGATGAAGACACAACCTGCGACTACAAAGGCAGGACTGCCAGGTGGGTGTGCACAGATGTGGACCCACGGAGAAGGGTGTGGTGGTGTGTGCCGGAGAGGCCGGGAAATAAGTAAGGCTTGGCATAGTGACTCCCCTCAGGGAGGGTGGGGTCAGGAAGACTTGCTGAGATGACAGTAGCTGAGCAACATTGGGAAAGAGAGGAGGGGTGAGGTTATGTCGGGGAGACAGTTCCAGGCAGAGTGTGCAGGGCCTTGCATCCCTATGGGCAGGGCCAGGGCTGATGTATTTTCTCTAACTAGAGTGGACATTTATTAATATCATAATATAAATAAAAGTGCTTTATTGCACAGAGAAGAAGGAAGGGAGGGAGGGAAGAGAGGGGGAGAGAGGAGAAAGGGGGAGAGAAAGGGACACAGTATCTAGCCATGGCTGGCTTCCCACTGAATCCCCTCAAGGATCTCAAGGTGAAGAAGGCCACCTTCCCTTCAGCCTCTCCCATCACCATTGGCTGCAGACTGACACAGGAGCAAAGCACACTGCCCACTTCCTGAGGGTACCAAGGCGATACCAGGAGTCACCTATAAAATTAGACATGCCAGCGGGGAGATGTTTATTCACTAAGTCCACCCGGAGGGGAGAACGGACTTCCCAATTACTGGTAATGTGAAACACTAGTGGGAAGTCCACAATGACAGTCTTTTTACAACAGCCGTGGGGCCGCTTCCCGCTGACCCTGAGCATTAACTGAGAGGGGAGGGTTCAGTTGCCTGCTCTCTCCCGGGTCCTTAATAGCATAAAATAAAAAAAGATTTTAGCTAAGATTTCATTCAGTGAGTCAATAGGCAAAGCACACCAGGCATCGTGGGCGCCCTGGCTTCAAGCTAATGGAGACGATGATTCTCTAAAGAGACCATTG